>NC_038250.2:39877558-40116816 GCF_000004515.6 Glycine max
GTAGTACATGGAAGGTACTATGTCGAGTAGATGATGTACACCGCCATGACTCGAAATGGTCTTATTCTTAATCATGAAATTATGATGTACCCAATGTATAGAACAAGTTAGTCAAATTTCAATGCGCATTATGTTAGTTAATCTATTTATTTATTTAGTCCATAATGTTTATTAATGTCACATGAGCCAAGTGGGAGAATGTTAGAATTTATGTCTCATGTGAGAGACATGTGACTTATGTAGGGACTAATAAGTAAATAATTAATGATTAAGGACTAAATTGTAATTGTGTTTAATAGCTAGGAGAAATTTCTAGGGTTAACTGCTACTTGATGGGAGTAGTGGTTATAAAAAGGGCTTAATACCCACTAACGTGAAATAAGGTCCCCTACCTGACCAGAAACTGTTCTCTCTCACCCATAACCATCACGAATGGAGAGAGGCAGAAAAGAAAGGCCTAAGGAAGTGAAATCTTATTTCTCTCATCTTTCAAGGAAATCAAAGTGAACCGGAAAGAAGTTCCTATGGAGAAAGGTACAAGTCTTCCTATGGAGAAAGGTACAAGTCTTCCTATGGAGAAAGGTACACATCATTATCTATTGTTGTTTATTGATTGTTTGTGAGAACCATAGGTTTCAAGATCCTGTTGTTTCCTATCATTGATAGTCTAGGAAACCCCTTAAGAATATTTTACACTTGTTACTCGTCATGGGTGATTACGACTTCCTTGAATGAATATGTATTCTTTTCTATGAAAGTGTTTTCATTTTATAATTACACTTGTTAAAAGAATTAAACTCGATATTATATTTTTGCACAGTTCAATTCTAGCAACATTATGCTCATTTGTCAAAGTGTATTTTACTGATTAAGACGGGGGCTACTTAGTACCAGGTTGCCTTCCTATTCTCAGGTAAGCTCTAAACAAGTCAAAATTGTGGTACCAAAAAATCAAATTGAATGCAATAAATGAAGTTTCTGACTTGTGAAACCAACTGTGTTGGACTTGCAGCCTCATCAACTACATGTGTTCATCTAACAAACATCTCAATGTGACCAATACGCGTTTCCTCTGCAGCCTACACCTGTCACCATTGCCAATGAATTAATACAGTGAACATATCTATATGAGGTGCGTTTGGACTTTGGATCATGTCTTATCTTGAACTTAGGATGGGTTAAACATTATTTTTTATTAGCTATGATATTTAATTTAACATTGTTTTAAAAACATGATTCTAAGTTTTAGACTTTTCATTGAATTTGAAGCTCTTAGAAATAGCTTTTGAATCAACACTAACTTGAGTCGTATTATTAGTCATGCTATTTGTTCAATGTGTACTCTTGAACTCAAGTCATTTTAGTAATTGCCCACAAAATCAGTTTTGGTAGCAAATTTCCAAACAATAATCATATTATATACTACAAACTTATGTTTACTTACAATCAATTGTACAGAACCATGTTAATTCAAAATTAATTCTACAAACACCTCAATTCACTTTTAATATGAAATATGAAGAAGTACTAGACCGTGAACGTATGGAAAACAGAATGAAATTAACAGTAATTCAATGATAAAAAATTATATAAATTGTATACGAATGCAGCTGAATGCGTTGTTCAATTAATTTAGCACTATCAATCTGTGAATTCCTTTTATATAATTTCAAAGTGGCAGTTCCAAATATACGTATTCAAAATGAATTGATTCACCAAGTACGGCCACTTTAATGTGTTCATGTGCACTTGCAGTCTTGCACGTGACCGTATGATACACACCATGAAAATACATCTCCTAAATTTATTATTTTCTTTCTGATTTGTATATATGTGAAATGTTTGGGACAAAATAAGTAAAAAAAAAAAAAGAACAATTGTACAACACAGAAGGTGAACAATTGTATAGAGTTGCAACAGTATACAAGTCCATGAATCCCTCTAAAGAAGAATCATTTTCAATAAATGGCATTCAGTATGCTAAGAAATTATGACAATTACGTGTTATTATTACAATTTTTGTTTCATTTTAACATTGAATAAATTTTGTTGATAGCTAGTTTTTTGCTAAAACCTATTTGAAAGCAGAATGCAAATGATATATGTTGTGTGTTGTGTGGTCTGATTTTAAATTTACAGGTTAAATTTTGGTTTTATTGTAAAAACAGAGACATTATTTAAAAAAAAATCCTGAAAACAACATCGATTTTTTTATAGAAAACCAATGTTAACGTTAGTTAACATCGGTTTTTATGAAAAAACCGATGTTAACTGTCAATAGTAACACATTCGTTAACATCGGTTTTTTTTTTACAGAAAACCAATGTTAACTGTCAACATTAACAAATTTGTTAACATCGGTTTTTTTTACAGAAAACCGATGTTAACTAGCGTTAACATCGATTTTTTGAAAAAACTGATGTTAACTGTCAACATTAACACATTCGTTAACATCGATTTTTTTACAGAAAACCGATGTTAACTGTCAACATTAACACACTCGTTAACATCGGTTTTTTGTAAAAACCGATGTTAACTTTCAACATTAATATACATTTTTTGGGTGTAATTCATATTAGCAACATCGGTTATTTATATAACTGATGTTGGTAATTTTACGTTAACATCGGTTTTTAAAAAACCGATGTTAACAATAATACTATCAACGTCGGTACTTTCAACGTCGGTTCAAAAACCAATGTTGAAAGTCATAAATAACCGATGTAGAAAGCATATTTTCTAATAGTGTAACATCAGGAGTAAAGCAAAGTTTGAGATGGAACCAAACACAGGAGTTACATCAGAGGATGTTGCTGGAGTTGACGAAGCCAAGCAAGACTTCCAAGAGATTGTTGAGTTCTTGAAGACCCCAGAGAAGTTTTCTGCGGAGCTAAAATTCCCAAAGGGTAACTTTTGGTAGGCCCCCAGGACTAGAAAGACATTGTTGGCCAGGGCAATTGCAGGAGAGGCTGGGGTTCCTTTCTTTTCCCTATCTGGATCAGAGTTCATTGAGGTGTTTATGGGTGTAGGGGCCTCAAGGGTGAGAGATTTGTTTAACAAGGCCAAGCAAAATTCACCCCTTTTGATATTCATAGATGAGATAGATGTTGTAGGGAGGCAGAGAGGTACAAGTATAGGTGGAGGAAATGATGAAAGGGAGCAAACACTGAATCAATTGCTCATTGAAATGGATGGTTTCACTGGAAACACTAGAGTTATAGTCATTGTTGCTACCAACAGACCCGAAATTCTTGATTCAGTATTGCTTAGACCTGGGAGGTTTGATAGACAGGTATGTTACTTGCAACTTTAGAATCCTTTATAATTAACCCTGCCAATGCCTATATCATTATTATTTATCAGTTTAATTTCCATGCATTGTTGTTGTAAATCATTAACCAATCAGAATTTAGAATAAATATAGCTTTTAAAGTAATTACTATAAAAATAAACAAATTTTAACATATAAGACAATGAATTTTATTATAATATGCTAGTAGTATAAAAAGTTTTGCACGATCGATCAATCAGTTGGTAGGTATGGCTTTTAAGCTAGTTAGTAGTTATTAAAAATTCAACAAAATTATAAGACATGACAATTTGCAATTGTTCCAATAGGTCACTGTTGGATTACCAAGATGAAAGAGGGAGGGAAGAAATATTGAAAGTTCATAATAACAACAAGAAGCTTGACAAGGATGTCTCTCTTAGTGCCATTGCCATGAGAAATCTCGGATTCAGTGGTGCAGACCTCGCAAACCTCATGAATGAGGTTGCCATTCTTTCCGGTCGAGGGGGCAAATATAAGATCACAATGAAAGAAGTTGATGACTCTATAGATGGCATTGTGGCAGGCATGGAAGGAACCAAGATGACTGATGGCAAAAGCAAAATTCAGGTGGCTTACCATGAAATTGGACATGCTGTTTCTGTGTAAGTACATCAAATACATATGTTGATAGAAAAAGAAATTAAGGCCAGTATGGTTTGAGAAAATGATTTTTATGTTTCTTTCTATTTCCAAATTTTCTTTAATATTTGTACTGAAAATAATGTAAACAAGGAAAATAATTTTTTATTGATTTATAAAAATAAGCAATGAAAACAGCTAAACAGGCCTTTAGAACAATTTTGAGAGTGAAAAAATTGTAAGTGTTTCATATTTTTCAACACTTTAATTGTTGTCTTTGAAGTCTAACTTAATAACATTTATACTTTGCAAGACACTGACCCCAGGGCATGATCCAGTACAGAAAGTCACTCTAGTTCCCGTCAAACTTTTTTATGATGTAGCAAGTTACTGGGTTACCAACGTCGTTATTACAGCATTAGTTATTATTACTTGACAGTAGGAACAGAAAGTGGAAACGAAGAAAAATTTTGAAGAATTTTTTGAATGGTCAAAATTTAGATTAGGAACTAAAAGAAAAAATTCAAAAAAAATTAAGATAGGAAACCCTATAATTTCTTAACTTCTATTAATTGGATTAATTAGAAGTTCTCACTACCATTACTTTGAATGGGCTTCTACCAAACTTAAAGTACCTTTCGATTTATAATGATCAATTATCAAGATTACTTATATGTTATATATAAAAATTATTTGTGTAAACAAAGTAAAATTAAATATAGAAGATAAGGAATAAATTATTTGATAAATTGGTAATAGTTACCAATTTTTATCAATAATTCAATGTAGATTTTGATTTAAAAAATATAAATATAAAAATAATAATGTTCTCATTATTATTGTATTTCCCTTTTGTTAAAATAAACTGCTTCATGTTAATATTAATTGTTTTATGATATATTTGGATATGCAACTTCTTTTTCATAAAATAATTTATATAGAACATTTTTTATAATGCTAATATTTTATTTGAACTTGAGATAAGTGTGATTTTTCCAATTCAATCATAAATTCATTTTTAGTTTCATTGTTTTATATTAACATTGTTTAGTTTTCTGATTGTATTTAATTATTTTAAGTTAACAATATGTGATTCTGAAACATGTATAATAATATGATTATATAGTTTTTTTTAAAAATACGCAAAATTACAAATTTGGTCTCCCTATTTGTCTCAGAATTTGATTTTGGTCCCTCTATAATTTAATTCACGAATTTAGTCTCCCAGTTTTTTGCATTCCCGTTATTTCAGTCCCCAATCCTAAAATTAGGCTTTGATTGTTACTTGTTTACCTTGATCGCTACATGCACTACTGCAAAAATAACATTCCACGACGGTTGTAATGTACATTCAAAGATGATTGTCTTTGAAGCCAACATCATTGAAAGTTTAGACTTTCAACAACGGTTTCATAAATAACCATCTTAGAAAAATATACCCTTCTAAGATGGTTATTAGCTTAGAAATGTCTTAGAAGATCTGACAACCGTCATAGAAGGGTATCTTTCTAATGGTTCTTAGCTAAGAATCGTCTTAGAAGGTACCATTCTAAGACGATTCTTAGTAGAACCATCTTAGAAAAGTATCTTTCTAAGACGGTTTTAAGCTAAGAACCGTCTTAAAATGTCACATGTAGATTTTATTTATTTATTTATTTTTATTTTTGGTTACATGAAATGACCAACCTCAAAAGTGTTTTAGCAAGATCAAACATTATGGATACAATATGAATATTTTATAGCACACATAAATGCTCAAAAATGAAAATATGTTCATAATTAATAATTAAAATTCACGAATATATACAGGATCTTGGATGTGAAATTTCAATAAATGATAGAATAATTGAAAAGTGTGGGTAGGTAGACTGGTGATTCTCCCATTATAGTTATACTTACCAACCCATTTTTTTTTCTTTTCCTAATGATCAGCAAATAACCGGGTTTTAATTTTATGTTTTTTTTCTCTTTAGTTGAGTTATGTTTATGAAAAAAAATGTTACAAGGGAATTATGTGTTTTTAATACCGAGTCTGATTGATTGATTAGTCTCATTTATCATCTTGAAAACATTCCAATAAAAAATAAATGTTTTAAATAAAACTGTTTTTAAACATGAGGTTCGTGATTTATTTGCAATTCAAATATCCTATCCATTATAAGGATATCTATTTTTTTTCACCTCTATAAAAGTGGTGCTTAAAAATTTCAAAGACTAATATTAAATTCTTTTTTAAAAAAATTGAAAAGCATTTTTTTCTCTTATCCAGTTATCCTTGTCTTTTCCGTTGACGTCATTCTCTCTCTCTTTCTCTCATGAAAGAAACTGGTTGTGTTGGTCTGAAGAGAAATTATTAAATGATTATGATTTATCGTGGTTCTTACTTTATATTAATTTGTATGTAATATATAATCAAGTAATTATGACACCCTCTATCCCATACATATATGTACTAATAATAAAAGAAATAAGAAATCAAACTTAATTAAAAGTTTTTAAAACACATTTAAATACAAGTCTTTCAAGAGGGTAGAATGCTCACATTCACCTTTCTAACATCATAATAAAACTTGTCCAAATAAATAATAAATTCACTTGGGCTCAAAACAAGGTTGTCTAAAACTTCATACAATTAATGTAGAACCTATACCCTAATGTCACATCCTATCAGAGCATTGTGTTCCCGTGTCCTCTAGTATCAAGTTCTTCATAGTCATCCACCTATTCATCTTCTCCCACGAACACAAGGTTCAAGATCATCACAGGATCCAAACACAAATAGCACACCGGGAGTGAGTTATCACATTCCTAACTAATGAAGAGTAACGAGACAACATGTAGGTATAAATATCATAAAAACAAAATAAAACTTACTTAAACATAGCTCACATCATTTCACCACTTTGTCACCCGACATCACATCATAACACAACACGTCTCATTCATTTTCACAACATTCACGTACTCAAGGATCAACACACAATATCACCAATTCAATCAATATCGATCAATACACAAGCGTTATGCAACATATACACTAAGACTCAATCCTATATGCAATGTGGTACTACGTTAGTGAAAAACCTCGTCGGGCACCTAGGAGTACATTACAAGACAAACCACACACTAGCAAGTCAGGTCACTCTCACTAGGTAAGATCATAGAGAGACCAGTCAGGGTCACAGTGTTTTGTGAGAATGCTCCAACCATATGGGATCAACATAGGCTTAAAGGAGCACTCAAACCGGGTGACCCCCAAGGCCTACACTCCGAAGAGTCCGTCAGGGCCTCTCCCTCCCGATACAGGTCCAACCCAGAAAACATTTTAGCACACAAACTCTATCTATGAACTGTAAAAAATACACGACTCCTCAGTTGTTCTCAAAATAGTTTTAACTCGTCGCCCTTTAAGGGTCTTAGCATTAACTCGTCGCCCTTAAAGGGTCTTCGCATTAACTCATCGCCCTAAAAAGGACTTAGCATTAACTTGTCGCCCTAAAAGGGACTTAGCATTAACTCGTCGTCCTTAAAGGGACTTAGCATTAACTCGTCGCCCTTAAAGGGTCTTAGCATTAACTCGTCACCCTTAAAGGATTTTATGGTCGTGTGATTGTACAATTCATAGTTCACAACTCAATGCACATATATATCTCAATCATATACATACTCAATTTATCACTTACACTTGATCTCAATCACAATGGTATAATCTCAATTTAACACGTTATCACACCTCATGAATCATATACACTTTACCTATGATCTATGCAATACACACAACTACTCAATTGTTTTTCAAAATCATTTTATCTCATCGGGTTCCCACAGTGGATCCCATCATAATACTCGTCGCCCTTAAAGGGTCTTACAATTGTGTGATTACACAGTTCATAGCTCACAACTCAATACACACATCTCAATACACATTTATTACACCATTCATCACAGGTTTAATTTATTACATACTCACAATTTGAATCACCATTTCATAATCTCACTATAACAATTTATACAAAAGGTTTATCATAACATGGGCAGTAAAACCCCTCAAATAATTTCACACAATTATATCAAAATCATGGGTGAAAACACAAAACATCAAGAACACTCAAGTTTATCAATTAATTCTTATCAAAACATCAATTGGTATGTAAAGACAATAATATTGTATTTATAATTGTAAAGGAAAAATTATAATTTAATAAACATCTCAAAATAAACCCCAATTTATTCCTCTAAATATCCCTACACATGTTCTCACTAATTCCCAATTGTGAATAACTCATCCCTTACCTCTAAGTAGGCTCACGTGTCTTCCGACAGGGATAGCGACATCTCTAGAAATTTCCTGAGATTTCTCAATTTTTTCCTCTGATTGCTCTGATAGGGTTCCCAAACGTTAAAGAGAAGAAGAAGGGATTGAAGCCTCCATTTGTATTGTCTTCGTGTGATTCTATTATCTCCCTCCATGAATATTATATCGCAAATCCCGACGATTAAGGTGTGAGAAACTGAATCTCGAACAACATATCAAAATTTTATGACAATCCAACGGTTAACGAATCCGGGATCGTAGTTTTACCGAGACAGTTTTGGGTTTCTGCGGGAAAAGAAAAGGCTATGATGCGAAGTGTATTTCTCTTAGATTCGACATTTTCTCGTAATTCCCAATGGTTAAAAGCCTCGGAATTGAGTTGCGAACCTGGTGCTTAAATTTCACGACGATCCAACGGTGAATGAGTTTGAGATCATCGTTTTTCTGAGACAAGTTTGGTGGTATACGGGAAAAAGATAGGGTTTTGAGAGGAGAAGGGGGAAAAACGAAAATGAGGAGAACATAGACATCGTCGGTGTGAAAACTGACCTAACATCGTTATTTATACCTAGGTACTCACAACTTATTATTTACTCTATTTATTTATTTTATAATTTTATAAAAACAAACTATATTTTATCCTCTATCAAATAAATAAATAAAATACTCTTTATTTTCTCTAAAATTATTATTTTAATTAATAAAATTATTTCTTCTTATTTATTTAATTATAAAAAACCTTATCATTTTATAAAACTCTATTTATTTATAAATAATAATCATTTTTAATTTAGTCTACGGAAAATGAGATGTTGCAGTAATCATAAATTAATAATTTTTAATATGTCTTACATAAATATTAGTTTGAGATTATAGACATGTGTGGTTGTGAACTACTTCATAATTTATCTGGTTTGGGAGGGGATTAAACTGAACTTATCTTTGGAATAAGTGGTTGATGAAGCTTTACCTTCGTATATTAAATATGTAGTATATTTTTAATTTAATTCATAATTATATCGCTTCTTTCTTCAATTTGTCTGACGCATAAATATAATCATCACCAAAATGTTGGTTTTATGATTCATTTCATGAAATAAATATATTTAATTTGTGGAAAATTATATAGTTGGCTTTATTATAACTAATTACATTTAGCTTTTGTAAGTTCACTGTTTTTGTTATTCTTTTCTTTTATGAGAAGGTGCATTGCATTCAATAATATATTAAAAGAGCTAAACTCTATGATTTTAACTTAGATATAAATTAATTTTAATTTAGAAAAGAAACTTATTTTTTTTTTTCTTATTTTCTTCTCTACTTCTCTTATAGGTGTTTGTGTAAAAGTTTATTGCACAGAATTTAAGTAGAAAATCATATTATTCACATCATAAAAAAAGATATTTGAAAGGCCTCACCTGCTGGTATGCATGGAAGCAGAAAGCAACAAAAACTTATCTAACACATAGCTCTAACATTCAGCCCTTGGCTGGCTTGCCTGTATAGGAATGAAAAACATAATACATGTTAGGCAAATTTTTCTCTTCCTAAATTATCTAAGGAAAAATTGTGGCAAAGAACATATAACTTTAAAAATAAAAAATACAAGTGTATACATACAACAGATTGCAGGTATGAAGGAGAAAACTTGACACCCTACACAAGAGTAGCACATGGGACCAACAGCAGAAAGGAAATGATAGTTACAACTGAGTAGAGATTGATATTGTCCAAAGTCTCCTATCAGGAACATGCTTCAAATGATGAGCCTTATTTATAGAATATTGTAAAAGAGTTCCAATAAGTAAAGTACTAATTAGTTTCACATATGTTTGTCCAAAATATATTTTTAACTATAAGCAATCATCGATCAATTGTTCAATTGTAAGTATTCAAATAATAAGTTATATATGATCCAGTATAAATAGATGTGGACAGCCAATGAAAAACATTATAATTTGTTCTAGATCATATATATAGTTTAACTAACTTAAAAGATCCAGCTCAAATGTAATATCCATTGGCACAAAAATTTAGTTTAACAGATGATAACCAACTAAATAACAGTATATATTAACGACGAACTAACTATCATCCTAAATGATTAATCTTACTCATGATAAAGAAGCTTCGAGATCTTGTATATATTTTAAATTTTGTATACATCTAAAAAACAAAGCAGAAACAAGAGAGATTAGTATTTTCTAATGTGAACTACACCTATTGTGTCAGCCAATATAAAAGGGGTTAACTGAGTTGGGCAAATCCAATATGAGATTGGCATAAATAACAGTAGTACACCTCATGGAGGAAAAAAATAAAGTGAGAAAAATCAAACCTATGACACATGCAAGAGAGTGACAAGAAAGTAAGACACAGCTGGGAAATCCAATATGTTAAAGTCCTTTAGCAATCCATGCACTTTCACTCTCCACACATTTTGATCACTTTCTCCAAATGCAAAGCTCAAATACTCTGTGAAACTACTTGATACAGCAGCATTAGAGAACACATACTCCATTAGTATGTTCGCCTTAGCAAAATATCCCACAAATTCTCCTATGTCATCCATAAAAATACATGAGAGATACGATAATAAGAAAGAAGTAGTGAAATAGAATCAATGACTTGGAAGAGAATCAAGTAAAAAAAATCAGAAGAAAGGTTTTTTTATAGAAAAAGAGACAGAGGAGAGATTAATCAAAAGAAACAATAGAAAATATTGTAAAGGTGTGAATAAGCTAATACACCAAATAAGGTTGTGAAGCAACTAGCTAAACTGACAATTGAATATTCTTGGCAACCTAATATAAAGGTACAATGGTTATCTTTGTTGGAGAACCTAATACACCAAATAAGGTTGTCAAGCAACTAGCTAATTGGGTTAAGTCAAAGCAAAATAAGCAGAAGTTGTTTGAAATTTGGCCAATAAGAAGCATTTTAAATCACCTGTTGTAGTATATGTTGGCTCCAAACTTGGTGATGAGGACACAACTAAGGGCAAGGACCATGAAGCACTTGAAGGGCCCATGACCAGAGGCATACATAAAAAGGCCCAACACAGTGATGATGACACAACTAAGGGCAAGGACCATGAAGCACCATGAAGCACTTGAAGGGCCCATGACCAGAGGTAAACTTAAACAGGCCCAACACGTCATAGAGACAAGGCTAGTCATTTGTATAGCTGCCATTGATGATGATTGAAGGCCCATGTTTCCATAATTTTTATTTTTATTTTATTATTTAATTATTGCAATTAAATAAATAAATTGGTGGTTGTGGCTGAAACCTATGCCTTTTCAGCTGCACCAATTTATTTCGTTTTTAGGGTTTGGTGAACTATATATATTTTCGTCAAAATAAATGAAGGGACTTTTGGCATAATTTTCAAATACGTGAGAAAGCTTCTCTTAGGGTTCCTGTTGAACCAATTCTGACTTATCAAGGTTGATTCCTTGTGGCGTCACCGTGACTTATCTTCCAACTTTGGAAGTGGCTTCCCTCTCCGTCAATAATCCTGTGTCAAACGTTCCGCCCCGTAAAACTCACATCATCTGGTATCAGAGCTTCGACTCTTGATACAGGTTCTGTTGTCATTTTCATTGGTTGTCAATTTCGTTTATTTTTGTTGATTGTTCGAGTTCATTTTGTCATTGCTACTCTGTTCGTATTTCGTTTGTACTCTGTTCGTTTTGATTTGTTCTCGCCGTTTTCGTTTTGTCTTCTGTTCATCGCTTTCGTTTTCGTATTGTATTATGTTTGTGCTTGTCAAATTGTTTCAGCCTATTCGAATTCTGTTTGGGTAAAAATTGACTAATTGCCAAATTGCTAAATTGTCAAATTTCCTAATGCCGATTGCCTATTGATCTATTGAACGAATTCTAATATTTGGACGACTGTTTAAAAAAATAGTTGCAAAAAAAAATTTTGGAAGAAATTTGGGTGTTTGATCTTTGAACACAAAATTAAGGCAGTTAGAGGATTTGCTCAGGGTTTCTCCTCTCAATTCTGAGAATTTTGATATATAGTGGGCCTCAAACGGACGTCTGTAGCAAAAGTTATGGTCATTTGAAATTTGCATGTCAAATTTGCTATTTCTGTGTCTTCTTCTCTGTTGATTGCATAGTTTCCTTGTTTTCAATCCTATCTGTTTGTTCTGTTTATGTTCTGTTTCTATCCTTGAACTTCTGTTTATGTCTTTGCCCAAGTTTGCATGCGGTTTAGTTTAGGATAGTCACTGTTAATTGTGTTAAGTTTTGGAGCGTCACTTCTTCGTGTGTCTAATCATTGTTGCAACCTTCTTATGAGTCCAATTTGGTCCATCCAGGAACTTAAGAGGGAACACGAGTGGTAAAAGGCAAGAGGGAGTACATTACACAAAAGCCTATTGAGAGCATTAAGAGATAAACACGTGAGTAGAGTGTGGTGTGGTCCTGAAACCTTAATAATTTTTACCGCAAACTTTTATGTTGAATCATGGCAGGAGCAAGAGCAGGTGGTGGTGGTGGTGGTGATGAGTATCATCAGTTGGACGGAGCTTAGCGTATGTTACTGGACGCGAGGAATGTGCAGATTCAACGTTTGCTAGATCGTAACAATCAGGAGGTCTTTGAACGACTAGAATTATTGGAGAACTAAGCGAATCAGAATGCTAGACGAACTACAGGTGGGAACAGAGGTAATAATGGCGGTAATGACGGACCGAGGAAAAATCGGGTTGAGGGAGTAAAGCTCAATGTTCCTCCCTTCAAAGGCAGAAGTGATCCAGATGCCTACCTGGACTAGGAAATGAAGATTGAACATGTATTTGCCTGCAATGACTACACTGAACAGTACAAAATCAAGCTAGCAGTAGCTGAATTCTCCGACTATGCCCTTGTTTGGTGACATAAAAACCAGAGAGAAATGCTGAGAGAGGGAGGGCGAGAGGTAGATACAAGGACTGAGATGAAAAGGGTGATGAGAAAAAGGTATGTGCCCACTAGCTATAACAGAACCATGCGACAGAAACTCCAAAGGCTGTCCCAAGGGAATTTAACTGTGGAAGAGTACTATAAAGAGATGGAAATGGCGTTAGTGAGGGCCAACATCGAAGAGGAATCCGAAGACACAATGACTCGTTTTCTGAATGGTCTAAACCCTGAAATCAAAGATGTTGTTGAATTACAGAAGTATGTGGAGTTGGATGACCTGCTACATAAGGCGCTACGAGTTGAATAGCAAATTAAAAGAAAAAGTGCAACAAGGAGGAACTCACCCAATACTTACAACCAAAACTGGGCCAACAGATCCAAGAAGGAGGGAGGTAATTCGTCCAGCCCAGCAGCAACATCCCCACATGGAAAGTCAGCAGCGCCCAGTGTTGGTGGAAGCAAAACCAGAAACATAAAATGCTTCAAATGCTTAGGTAGAGGACATATTGCTTCTGAATGTCCAACCAGGAGGACCATGATCGTGAAGGCTGATGGAGAAATCACTAGTGAGTCTGAACTCAGTGAAGAAGAAGTGGAAGAAGAAGAGTATGAGGAGGAAGCTCTGCAGGGTGATATGCTGCTGGTGAGAAGACTGTTGGGAAATCAGATGCAGCCATTGGATGACAACCAAAGAGAAAATATTTTCCACACCAAGTGTGTCATTAATGGTAAGCTATGCTCTTTAATTGTTGATGGAGGAAGTTGTACCAATGTTGCAAGTTCCAGGTTAGTGACCAAACTGAATTTGGAAACTAAACCCCATCCTAGGCCATACAAACTTCAATGGCTTAGTGAAGATGAAGAGGTAAAAGTGACTCAACAAGTTGAGGTGTGTCTCACCATTGGGAGATATAATGATAGGGTGTTGTGTGATCGATGTGGTCCCAATGGAAGCGACCCATGTGTTGTTAGGAAGACTGTGGCAGTATGATACCAAGGCAGTGCATGATGGCTTCACCAACAAAATATCTTTCAAGCAAGATGACAAGAAAATTGTTCTCAAACCGTTATCTCCTAGAGAGGTTTGTAAGGATTATATAAAAATGAGAGAAAAGAAAAAGAGTGAGACACTTGAGAGGAAAAAGAGTGAAACACTTCAGAAGGAAAAGAGGGGAAAAAAAAGAGTGAAACACTTGAGAGGGAAAAGAGAGAAAACAAAAAGAGTGAAACACTTGAGGGCAAACAACTTTGTTTAGCAACAAAAAGGGAGGTAAGGAGGGTGCTTTGCATGAGACAACCCCTTTATTTATTGTTTTGTCAACGTCAGATGTTGCATGCTAACCAATTTGATGAATTTAAATTGCCTTCTGGTATTGAGTCTCTTCTACAGGATTTTGATGATGTGTTTCTAGCAAGTTTACTGGATGGTTTGCCACCATTGAGGGGAATTGAGCATCAGATTGATCTCATTCTAGGAGTGTCATTGCCCAATCGCCAGCTTATAGGAGCAACCCACAAGAAACTAAGGAGATCGAAAGGCAAGTGTCCGAACTCCTGAGCAAAGGTTGGGTGAGAGATAGTATGAGTTCATGCACTGTACCTGTCATTCTAATACCAAAGAAGGACGACTCATGGAGGATGTGTTCTGATTGTAGAGCCATAAACAACATCACCATCAAGTATAGGCATCCAATCCCCAAGTTAGATGATCCTCTTGATGAACAGTATGGTGCATATGTGTTTTCTAAAATTGATTTGAAAAGTGGCTATAATTAGATTAGGATCAGAAAGGGAGATGAATGGAAAACTACCTTTAAAACAAAATATGGTTTGTATGAGTGGATGGTTATGCCATTTGGTTTGACTAATGCACCTAGTACTTTCATGAGATTGATGAACCACGTTTTAAGGGAGTTTATTGGAAAAATTGTGGCGGTGTACTTTGATGATATTCTTATCTATAGCACTAGTCTTGATTTGCATGCTGAACATTTGCAATCTGTTTTAAGTGTGCTTAGTAAAGAACAATTGTATGCCAACCTAGAAAAGTGTTCCTTTTGTACTGATCATGTGGTGTTTCTTGGTTTTGTTGTTAGTGCTGAGGGAGTACGGGTGGATGTGGAAAAGGTTAAGGCCATCCAAGAATGGCCAACACCTAAGACCGTGAGTGAGGTGAGGGGATTTCATGGTTTAGCAAGTTTCTATAGGAGATTTGTTAAGGATTTTAGTACATTGGCTGCACCTCTAACTGAAGTTGTTAAGAAGAATGTGGGTTTCAAATGGGGTAAGAAACAAGAAGAGGCCTTTGCTGCCCTCAAGCATAGGTTAACTAATGCACCCATTCATGCTATGCCTAATTTTGCAAAATCATTTGAAATTGAGTGTGATGCGTCAAATGTGGGTATTGGGGCTGTTTTGTTGCAAGAGGGACATCCGATTGCTTATTTTAGTGAAAAGTTAGGAGTCGCTGCCCTTAACTATTCAACTTATGATAAGGAATTGTATGCTTTGGTTAGAGCTTTACAAACTTGGCAGCATTACCTGTTACCCAAAGAGTTTGTCATCCATAGTGATCACGAGTCCTTAAAGTACTTAAAAGGACAAGGAAAGCTTAATAAGAGGCATGCTAAGTGGGTAGAGTTTTTAGAGCAATTTCCATATGTCATCGAACATAAAAAAGGGAAAGGGAATGTAGTGGCTGATGCGCTGTCTAGGAGACATGCTTTACTTGCTATGCTTGAAACTAAACTGTTTGGTCTCGAGTCGCTGAAAGACATGTATGAGCATGATGTGGACTTTGCTGAAATTTTTGCTGCATGTGAAAAGTTTTCTGAAAATGGTTACTATAGGCATAATGGATTCTTGTTTAAAGCAAATAAATTGTGAGTTCCTAAGTGTTCCATTAGAGAGTTGCTTGTGAGTGAATCACATGAGGAGGGTTTGATGGGTCACTTTGGGGTTCAAAAGACCCTGGAAATTCTACAAGAGCATTTCTTTTGGCCTCATATGAGGCGTGATGTGCATAAGATTTGTGATCATTGCATTGTGTGTAAAAAGGCTAAATCTAAGGTTAAACCTCATGGATTGTATACTCATTTTCCTGTTCCTGAATATCCTTGGACTGACATATCTATGGACTTTGTTTTGGGGCTGCCCAAAACCAAGAATGGAAAGGATTTTGTGTTTGTTGTGGTTGACAGGTTTTCTAAGATGGCACACTTCATATCTTGCAAGAAAGTGGATGACACTTGTCATGTGGCTAATTTTTTTTTCAAAGAAATAGTGCGGCTTCATGGATTACTGAGGAACATTGTCAGTGATAGGGATGCAAAATTCCTTAGTCACTTTTGGAGGACCTTGGGGGGTAAGATTGGTACTAAATTGTTGTTTTTTTACTACTTGTCACCCACAAACTGATGGTCAAACTGAGGTAGTCAATAGGACTTTAGGCACATTGCTTAGGACTGTTTTAAAGAAAAATTTTAAATCTTGGGAAGCATGTTTGCCTCATGTTGAGTTTGCCTATAATCGGGTTGTCCATAGCACAACTAATTGTTCACCATTTGAGATAGTGTATGGATTTAATCCTTTGACTCCTCTTGATTTGTTGCCTATGCCTAACATTGCTATGTTTAAGCATAAGGACACACAGGCTAAAACTGAGTACGTGAAGAAGTTGCATGAGCAAGTGAAGGCTCAAATTGAAAAGAAAAATGCAAGCTATGCAAGGCAAGCCAACAAAAGTAGAAAGAAAGTCGTGCTTGAACTAGGTGATTGGGTTTGGGTACACCTGAGGAAGGAAAGGTTCCCAGAACACAGGAAGTCCAAGCTTCAACCTAGGGGAGATGGACCATTCCAAGTGTTGGAGAAGATCAACGACAATGCCTACAAGATTGATTTGCCTAGTGAGTATAATGTAAGTGCCACTTTCAATGTGTCTGATTTATCTCTTATTGATGCAATGGAGGAGCCTTGGATTTGAGGATAAATCCTTTTTAAGAAGGAGGGAGTGATGAGGACACAACTAAGGGCAAGGACCATGAAGCACTTAAAGGGCCCATGACCAGAGGCATACTTAAAAAGGCCCAACACAGTGATGAGGACACAACTAAGGGCAAAGACCATGAAGCACTTGAAGGGCCCATGATCAGAGGCAGACTTAAACAGGCCCAACATGTCATAGAGACAAGGCTGATCATTTGTATAGCTGCCATTGATGATGATTGAAGGCCCATGTTTCCATAATTTTTATTTTTATTTTAATATTTAATTATTGCAATTAAATGAATAAATTGGTGGTTGTGGTTGAAACCTATGCCTTTTCAGCTGCACCAATTAATTTCGTTTTTAGGGTTTGGTGAACTATATATATTTTCGTCAAAATGAATGAAGGGACTTTTGGCATTCTTTTCAAATACGTGAGAAAGCTTCTATCAGGGTTCCTGTTGAACCAAATTTTGACTTATCAAGGTTGATTCCTTGTGGCGTCACCTTGACTTATCTTCCATCTCTGGAAGTGGCGTCCCTCTTCGTTAACAATCCTGTGTCAAACGTTCTGCCCCGTAAGATTCACGTCACTTGGGGCAGATCTCCTGGCTAATGCAATTACAATTTTCATAAGAATTAAATTAGTTTCAATTCATGGGGAGAAGTCTGTCAAGGAAAGGAGATAAATAATGTAGTGTTTTTTGTAGTAGTGACAGGTTCCTGCACATACATCATAAGGCAAAAGAGAGGAAGTAGAGTTGCCACCACTTCCAACTATTAAAGCTACTTAGATTTTGTCTTATTTTTCTACCTTTATTGAAACAATTCCCTTGTGTTTGGTGAGAAATTCCACTAACTTCCCAAAAAAGAAGTGTTCATCACCTCCACACAACAACACTAATTACCTTTAATCCACTTTAATTAATTTATCAATATATAAAAAAATAAGGCATATCCTTAACATGATTGAATACAAGTGGGCCTTAGGGAATTATATAATATTACTAACACTAAATGCTTGGGACAAAGATAATCTATTTTCATCACATAAACATAACCTATTTTTTCTTGCCCTGAAGGAATGACAAGGATGAATATATAGTTATATACACAGTTCATGATCTCTTGGCTTTCTAATTAAGCAATCAGTTTAAACATGTCTAAGTCACTCATTTTAAGTTACCACCACTTCTTGTCTCAATACAAAACAAGCTAATTAAGTAAGGAATTGGCATGTCTCCTTGGCATAGTTTTTTGTTCCTATATTTTCCTAACCTTTGAAGGGGTTAGGGGTTAAAGAAGGGTTGGTGATCGAGGCCGTACCCGAATCAAATAAACATTAAAATGTAGTAACTAGGAAGTGATCCTAGGTCGTTTCCCAACGAGCAATGATAAACCAAATGTTCATAACAGATAGTAGGAAATAGTAACAAATTGGGGGGGGGGGGGGGGGGGTTGTTTGCTTTTGTAAATTAAATAGCGAGTAAAATTGAATTAGAAAAATATCAGAATTAAAATGCGTTGCTTCCTATTGATTCACAAGCAAGTCTCTTATCCTAGGTTGCGAGAATTTATCCTTTATCAGTTTAATCACTTAATCCAACCCTAAATTAAATTACTAAGCGAAATTTAACATAAGGCATTCATTATGTGATTAAGCAACACATACACCAATTACTCATAAACGATCATTAAGCATGAACGTAAATTAAGCGCAGAGACAAATAATCAAGCACTAAGCATGCATGAATTAATAGCAACAAATTTAGAGTAATTAGTGAAGAGGAAAAACTGAACAGAATTTAACAGTAATAATAGAACCTCAAAGAGAATTGCGTTTGATCCTCAAGAGAAAGCAACGCTGGGGACTTAGCCTTCCATTAATCAATAGATAACGAACTTATAAATTGAAGAACGAAATTTTATTGCTACTGGAATTGCAAAACGAAAAAATGTCTCAAAGAAAAAAAAAGCCTAAAACTAGAAAACGAAAATAGGGGAGAGAGAAGAGAGGGCTAAACTAGAACCTTGGTGCTGTTATATAGTTTTTTCCAGCCCCAAAGCTTACAAATCTGTTTTAAATTCAAGCCATAAATAAATTAAATTCAAATCTAGACAAGATAAGATAAGATCTAGATTAAATAACATCTAGATGAGATCAAATCTAAATAATATCTAGATAAGATAAAGATAAGATAAGATCTAATTTTGTAGAATAAAATAGTCTGCCCTCTTCAAGTCCAAGCCCAATTTTGGATTCAAGCCCAATGCTTCATTAATTCCTGAAATTAGATTAAAAGCATCAAATTAGCTGAATGGGCCCAAATAATAAAACTGCCTAATTAATTTGATAATTAAGACTAATCAGTACTTAAAATGGTGCAAAAAGGGTTAAGAAATAGGAGAAAATAATGGCACATCAAAACCCCCCATACTTAGCCTTTTGCACTCCTGGGCAAAATGAAATAAAGAACAAAATCCAAGGATATCAAAGAGAGACAGACAAAACATTTACATATTTCTCAATGAACATCAAGGAATGAAAGGAGTGGGTAACATCTAACATGAAGAGATCCAAAGAGTCAAGACATTCATGAAAATCATCCAAGCAACCCAATCATGGCAAAATAGTTAATCAGCTCAATAATGAAAAGAGATAAAGCCTCACAAGATATACACTCTATCTCTCAAGTGTCTAGGCTACTGTTTACTCTCGAAGCACCCATGAAGACAAACACCACATAGACTTGGCAAAATTCTAAAATTGACAACAACTTAACAAACACATGCACATGAGGATCAAAAGGTTTTTAAAGGTTGTAATGGGGCCAAGGACAAGGTAGGGAAGAAAAATATGGAATGAGTAGCTAAATCCCAAAGGAGTAGAGGAGCAATGGGGAATAAGTGGAAATTAAGTACAAGCATTAAACCCAAACCCTCTAATATCAACAAAATCAACCAAGGCTCCCAAATCAAGTCCTCATAACAAGACCTCCTTTATTCAACTTCACTTCTTTTCTTCTCTTTTTTTTTTTAATAGTACGAATTTGCAGAATTTGCAAAAACTGAATTTTTTTTTCTAATTTTTTTTTCGATTGAACAGTATGAAATTGAAGATTAAAGCAATAACTAGGCAATATACAGATACATCAAGCATGGCCAAAATAAAACATTAAGCATGGCCAAAAATTATATCTTCCAATGAAACATACCCCCCACCACACTTATTCCCAACTTATTCCCAAAATAATTCCAAAGCTCCAAAATTCCTTAAGGGTAAGGTGATATCATGGTTTTTCACTTAAGGCTTGTAATGAGTTTCAAAACAAAGAAAGGGGAGCATAGGCTCCAAGGGGCTATCAAAGGAATTAATTCAAGGTAAGTCCATTTGGATAGAAGTTTATAAGAACAAAATTGCCTAAATCATTTCCAAATATGCATGTGAATTAGGAAGCATCAACAAGAATCAAGCCAAGGCTATTGTGCAAGCAATCAATGGGGCAAAACACACCAAAAGATTATGATGATGGATGGCTCAAATTCTCACAAATGTAAACTTATCACTTTCAAATTGAGCTTTCAAATCTATCATGACATGTAGAGGAAAAACAAGGATTTCAAATCACAAAATGTCAAGAGACTTTTATTTTCTGAACAATTACCCATTACTTGAACATATCCTATAATTCAAAGACAAACATGCAAATTTAATACAACAAAACTAACAAAATTAAACTAGAACCCAACAAAACTAACAAAATTAAACTAATTTAACACAACTAACAAAACCAAAACCAAAGAACACACTCCCCCCATACTTAAACAACACATTGTCCTCAATGTAGCACAATTAAAAGATTAAAAGCAATTAAACCATCAAATAGAATCGGACAAATGTAATAAAAGTAAAGAAGGAGATAGGAAAAGAAAAACTTCCTAAGTCATGGTGGAGGAAGAGTAGGGTGGAGTAAGGAAGTCTCTTCCACCACTACGTCCACTAAAGAGGGGTTTGTGAGGAATGGCTTAAGTCGGTGTCCATTGACCTTGAAGCTCTTGTTTGTGGAGTCGCTTTTGATCTCAACTGTACCATAAGGAAAAACATTAGTAACAACAAAAGGACCAATCCACTTAGACCTCAACTTACCACTCATGAGTCCAAGCTTAGAATTATACAATAACACTTTTTGCCCAACCATGAAGTCCTTCTTAATTATCATGCTATCATGGAACTTCTTGGTCTTTTCTTTGTAGAACTTGGCATTCTCATACGCTTCTAGGCGGATCTCATCTAACTCACCTAGTTGCAACTTTCTTTCCTCACCAGCTTGATCCATAGAGAAGTTACAGGTCTTCACTGCCCAGTATGTTTTGTGCTCAATCTCCACTGGAAGAGGACATGCCTTTCCAAAGACAACCCGATAAGGAGACATTCCTATGGGTGCTTTGTAGGCAGTCCTATGTGCCCAAAGAGCATCATCTAGCCTGGTACTCCAATCTTTCCTGCTTGGCTGCACAATCTTCTCTAAAATTCTCTTGACCTCCCTGTTAGAAATTTCTGCCTGCCCATTAGTTTGGGGGTGGTATGGTGTGGATACCCTGTGGACAACCCCATACTTTTTAAGCAAGGCATGCATTGATTTGTTGCAAAAATGGGTTCCTTGACCACTAACGATTGCTTTAGGTACTCTAAACCTGCAAAACAAATTAGATCTGACAAAATCTACAACAACCTTAGCATCATTAGTTCTAGTGGGCTTGGCTTCCACCCATTTTGAAACATAATCAACTGCAAGGAGAATGTAAACATAACCAAAAGATACAGGAAAAGAGCCCATGAAATCTATACCCCAGACATCAAACACCTCACAAAATAGCATAGGTTGCTGAGGCATTTGTTGTCGCTATGTAAGTGCACTTCCTGCTCTCTGACACTGCTCACAAGTGCTACAAATCTTCTACGCATCTTTAAAGATGGTGGGCCAATAAAAGCCACAGTCAAGCACTTTGCGAGCTGTCCTTTGAACACCCAGATGACCTCCCGGTGCAGAAGAATGACAGAACTGCAGGACTGAGTCAGTCTCATGATCTGGAATGCATCGTCTAATGACCTGATCACTGCACAATTTCCACAAGTAGGGGTCATCCCAAATAAAATGCATAGCATCACTTTTAATTTTATCTTTTTGAGCCTTAGATGCTAAGGGAGGAAAAACAGAAGCAACTAAATAATTGACAATGTTAGCAAACCAGGGAGTAGAAAGAGAATCAGAAATACTATACAATATATATAAATGATCATCCGGGAAATCATCCCGAATAGGTGAGTCCTCATCAGACACATGTTCGATCCGACTCAAATGATCAGGAACTAAATTTTGTGCTCCGCTCCTATCACAGATCTCCAAGTCACATTCTTGGAGCCAGAGCATCCATCGGATCAACCTAGGCTTTGAATCAGCCTTCTGCAACAAGTACTTTAAAGTTGCATGATTAGTATAAACAATAATGCGAGTACCAAACAAATAAGAACAAAATTTTTCAAGAGCAAAAACTATGGCTAGTAGCTCTTTCTCAGTAGTAGTATAATTCGCTTGGGCAGCATCTAAAGTCCTAGAAGCATAATATATCTCCCTAGGCAATTTATCAATTTTCTGAGCAAGGACAGCCTCCAATGCATAATTTGATTCATCACGCATAAGCTCAAAAGGGGCTGTCCAGTCGGGTGCCTGGATGATGGGGGTGGTAGTCAATGCTCTTTTTAGGCAATCAAAAACCTCTTTGCATTTATCATTAAAGTCAAACTCCACCTCTTTTTGCAACAAGTTGGATAGTGGAAGGGCTACTTTGCTAAAATCTCTTATAAAGCGCCTGTAGAATCCTGCATGACCAAGAAAAGATCGCACCTCTCGCACGCAAGAGGGGTAAGGCAATTGTGAAATAACAGAAATTTTTGCAGGATCTACTTCAATGCCCTTATTGGAAATAATGTTGCCTAAAACTATACCTTGCTCAACCATAAAATGACATTTTTCAAAATTTAGAACAAGGTTAGTTTCAGTGCATCTATTAAAAACCTTTTCCAGACTATCCAAACAAACATCAAAACAGGATCCATATACAGTGAAATCATCCATAAACACCTGTCGCAACCTACCCTTCGGCGGGAGGGCGACGGGTGACTCGCGGGATGCGTGTTCCATGAAAGGAATACGCACGGAGTCGCCACCAACGTTTATTTGAGGAAAACGTCGGAAAAACCGGAAAAGACGTGATCTACGAACTTTTAAGTGAAAGGTTCGGGAGTTGTATTTACGCGCGGGGAAGGTATTAGCACCCCACACGTCCGTCACAAGGGACGGCAGCCTTTAATCGAATGTGCAAACATGACTTTGATTTTTACGTTCCCTTTTATGTCCTTATATCCTTTATACCCTTTTTATATTTTTTTTCTCTTTTTGTGGTCGACAAGGGTGTTTCCCTTTGCTCCTACGTATTCCTCAATTGGGATGAGAAAATCAGACCTACGTAGTTCTTTCTTATGCGTGAATCAAGTTATTCTTTTTACTTGAAAGGTGATCATTTTAAGGCGTTGGACCTTAAAAATGACCCATTTTACTTAATAAGAAATTGAAGTGATAAACTTTCAAAAACCTATTTTTGTGGACGAGCTTGACTAGGCGAGTTGATTTTAGCCTTAGTTTCACCTTAGTTATTAGTCAATTCGATTAAGAATGAGAAATCCCAAAGAGAAAACGTCCGATTGATTTTTCGCTTTACTTTACTAAAAACTATTTTTTTTTATTATTATATTATTATTTTACCTCTTTTTTTGATTTCCAACGTGGTTACGGCACGACCGAACGGTCGGAATTCATTTTAACCAAAATTAACGGATGATACAATTCAAATGATCGGTGGAAATTTATTTTATTTTTAGATTAAGCGAGAAATGACTTAAATAAATGGCTTAAGCACGTCAAAAGGGAAGAAAAGAAAACTGAAAGTAAACGAAATTAAAGTGAAAGTACACAAAACAAGAAATGAATTGAAAGTCTCGGATTCGAAAACTTACCCGTTGAAGAACGAAGAACGAACGAAGAACGGATGAAGAACGGTGAAGAACGACGAAGAACGATGAAGAATTTCCACAGAATCGCTTACGGAAGCGTTACAGAAGCACTTCGACTCGATTTTTCTTCACGAAAACGTGTTTTTTGCCCAAAATAGCCGAAATGCATAGCAAAGGGGTCTTGAACATTTTGAAACAGCTCCCCCCTCCCCTATTTATAGAAAAAAAAAGGAGGTGCTTGCCGCCCAAAGACTTAATGAAGAAGATTTCTAAGCGCACCCGAATTACTAAGTTCACCCCCCTTTTCGTATTTTACGGAAAAGTTACGGAAGCCTTACGGAACTGTTTTCGAATTTGATTTTCATCTTTTTTCTCTTCCCTTTCACCAATGTTAAGTGGAATATGCTTACCCAAGGTTTTCGGAAATTTTACGGAAGTATTACGGAAGCCGCGGAAGCCCCGAAAACCATTTTTCAAAAAACGTGGAGGAGCTTGCCGCCCAATTGCTTCCTCCTTAAGCAACCCAACTTCCAAAATGTTCTGGAAGGGCCTAGATTTGAATTGCTATTTACACCCCTATCTTGATAAGTTCACCCCCTTACCTTTTTTGGTGATTCTTTTTTCGTAAAGTTACGGAAACTTACGAATCTCGTAACGATACTTGTTTTCTTTCCGTAATGTTACGGAACCTTGCGGATTACATAATCATCCCCTTTTTGACTTACGGAATGTTACGGAATCTCACTTAATTATGCAACGATGCTTCCATTTGATTTTCGGTGTGTCACGGAAACTTACGGATTGTGCATCAATATTTTTTGGTTTTCCGGCATGTCCTGGAATTTCACAAATTGCCTAATGATGGGTGCCAAGCACCTCACAAGGACCAAAGAAAGGTCGCATGTCATCAAGCAAAGGTCCCCGGACGAAATTAGGGTATGACAACACCTCTATGCAATTTTCTAAAAAATCACTAAAAATACTAATCATGCACCACTGGAAGGTACTAGGGGCATTGCACAGGCCGAAAGGCATCCTCCTATAGGCAAAAGTGCCGAAGGGGCAGGTGAATGTGGTCTTTTCCTGATCCTCAAGAGCAATAGTGATTTGCATATAACCAGAAAAACCATCAAGGAAACAGTAGTGAGATTTACCTGCCTGGCGTTCAAGCATCTGGTCAATGAATGGCAGTGGAAAATGGTCCTTTTTGGTTACATGGTTCAGCCTCCTATAGTCGATGCATACTCTCCAACTATTCTACACCCGAGTAGGAATCAACTCATCCTTCTCATTTTTTATCACGGTGAGACCGATTTTCTTCGGAACTACTTGGACGGGACTCACCCATTGGCTGTCGAAGATAGGATAAATGATTCTAGCTTGCAAAAGCTTGGTTACCTCCTTCTTCACTACATCAAGAATCATCGGGTTGAGTCTTCTCTGTGGTTGTCTTACTGGTTTAGCCCCAACTTCTAAATTTATTCGATGCATACATGTGGATGGGCTAATACCAGGAATGTCCGCCAGGGTCCAGCCTATAGCCTTCTTAGGCTTCTTGAGAACTGATAATAGCTTCTCCTCTTGCTCATCAACAAGGGAGGCAGATATAATTACTGGAAAACTTTTGCTATCATCCAAGTAAGCATATTTTAAATTTGATGGTAGAGGCTTCAATTCTGGTGTGGATGGTTGGATAGTTGTAGAAAGAGATGGTTTCTCAGCCTGTACCTCATAAAGAAAGTCAGAGGTATGTGTACTTCCTAAAACATGGTTAGTTCTATCTAACTCTATAAAATCAATCTCAAGAGGTAAAACATCACCAGACAAGTAATCAATATCAAATTCAGATTCACTCTCAGCATCAAATTCAGACATATGATCAAATACAAATTCATATTCAATGCATGAAGAGTGACAAGCATGCAGATTAGAATGAAGATCAGTCATATATTCATCAACAATATGGTCAATTATTTCAACACGAAATACAGAAAGATCTTCATATGGGTGTTTCATAGCATCAAGAATATTAAAATGAACAGTTATATCACCAAACTCCATAGATAGTGTGCCTGCATATACATCTATCTTAGTTCTAGCAGTTTTCATAAAAGGTCTGCCTAGAATGATGGGAACTGATCCTTTAGAAAATCCCTCCTCCATATTTAAAATATAAAAATCAACAAGGAAAATTAGCTCACCAACTCTCACTAAGACATCCTCTATGAAACCAGCAGGATAGGCAACACTTCTATTAGCTAAATGAATTACCACATTAGTTGATTGCAAAGGACAAGGACCTAGAGATAGAGAATTGAAAATAGACAGAGGCATAACACTAACAGAAGCTCCTAAATCTAGCATGGCATTGTCAAACTTATTGTTCCCTATAATACAAGGTATGCTGAATGTACCTGGATCTTTACATTTTTTAGGGATTTGGGGAACAGATTTACCAATAAATGCGGAGACATTTCTGCCTATACTAATTCTTTCACTTCCTTTAAGCTTCCGCTTATTAGTGCACAGCTCCTTCAAGAATTTAGCATATCTTGGAATTTGCTTTATTGCATCCAGCAGAGGTATGTTTACCTCTACATTTCTAAATGTTTCCAAGATCTCGTTCTCTGCCTCTTCCATTTTTTTGTTGGAAATTACTCTTGGAGGGAATGGAAGAGGGATATGCTGCTTCTCTTTAGATTCACCTGCATAGAAATTGTTAGGTAACTTACTCTTTAAATTTTTGTCATCATCTTTTTCTGGAGTAGAGTGAGGTTGGGCAGGTTCATTGGCGGATGAGGAAGATGCTACTGGTTGAGGTCCTTGACACTGCTTTCCTGACCTCAATGTAATGGCACTCACATTTTTGAGATTCTGGACAGATTAAGAAGGTAATCTATCAGAATTCTGGGACTGTTGTTGATTTAACTGTGTAGCCAACTATCCCATCTGATTAGTTAAGCTCTGAATGGAGGCTCTGGTCTCTTGTTGAAACTGCATATTTTGCATAGTCATTTGCCTCACAAGTTCTTCAAGGGAAGGTTGCGAAGGAGCCTCAACTGTTTGTTGTTTTTGGAGCTGTTGCTGTTGTTGCTACTGGATTGGTGGAGGAACGTATGGTCTGCTTGGGCCAGCAGCATTATGAAAATAAGGTTGTTGTTGTTGCTGCTATTGTGAAGGATTCGACCATCTAAGGTTGGGATGATTCCTCCACTCGGGATTGTACATGTTGCTTGAGAGGTCATAATTGTTCTATTGTGGCTGATTTTGCTGCTGAGGTTGAGGAGGTCTGTTTTAGATGTTTGCAGCATAAGCTTCAGGCTGTTCAATTGCTTCAGATTATTACACAAAATGGCAAAGGTCTGTGTGGTGGTCGGCAGAGGAGCATAAACCACAAAGTCTGGCGACAGGTGCAGATTTTTGAGTCATGGCCAGTTGGGTTACCAGGTTAACCAAGGCATCTAGTTTACCTTCAAGCTTCTTAGTCTCACCTGATGAAGATGAATTCATGGCTACTTCAAGCACTCCTCTAATGACAATAACATCATTTCTGGCACTGAATTGCTGGGAGTTTGAAGCCATCTTCTCAATTAAATTTCTAGCTTCAGCAGGGGTCATGTCTCCAAGGGCTCCACCACTGGCAGCATCTATCATACTTCTCTCCATGTTGTTGAGTCCTTCATAAAAATATTGGAGAAGAAGCTGCTCTGAAATTTGGTGGTGAGGGCAACTGGCACATAATTTCTTAAATCTCTCCCAATATTCATATAGGCTCTCTCCATTGAGTTGTCTAATACCTGAAATATCCTTTCTGATGGTCGTGGTCCTGGAAGCAGGGAAAATGTTTTCTAAGAATACTTTCTTGAGGTCATCCCAGCTCTTGATGGACCTTGGAGCAAGGTAATATAGCCAGTCCTTTGTCACTCCCTCTAAAGAATGAGGAAAGGCCTTCAGAAATATGTGATCCTCCTGGACATCTGGTGGTTTCATGGTGGAGCAGACAATATGGAATTCTTTCAGATGCTTGTGTGGGTCTTCACCTGCAAGGTCATGAAACTTTGGAAGCAAATGGATCAATCCAGTTTTAAGAACATATGGGACATCCTCATCAGGGTATTGGATGCATAAGCTTTCATAGGAGAAATCAGGTGTAGCCATTTCCCTTAGAGTCCTCTCACGGGGTGGAGGTTGTGCCATATTCTCAGAATGTACAAAATCAGAATGCTCAAAATCACCAATAACAGAATTCTCAGGATGCTCAAAAGGTACTAAATGATGTATAACTAATCTATGAAATGTCCTATCTATCTCAGGATCAAAGGGTTGTAAGTCAGATGGATTTCCTCTAGTCTTACACTAAATTTAGCATGCACAATTAGTTTCCTTCTTATGCAAGTAACAGTGTAGGTTTGAACTACAGCTACCATTAAATGATATCCAAATGACTTGAAATTCTGTGAGAAATCTTATAAAATGATGAGAAGATAGCACAAAAAATTTCAAATGAAAATTCAAAGTCTAACTATATAAGCTAAAAATGATAAGTCAAGAAAAATAAGGGAATAATACTTGGAAAATAAAAAACTTTTGACAGAATTGCAATTTTTGGAAGATGGAGACCGCAGCCGGCCTACGGCGGGCTGCCACAACATGGGAAATTTTTTTCTACCCCAAATACACATATAATAATAGTCATTCTGATACCCAGAGTAAAAGTTATGGTCGTTTGAAGTTTTGACAAAAATCAAATTTGCTACTTTTTTGGAACTTTCAAATCTGAGCAAACTAAGGGCTCCAACTATTTTTCTCACAAAATATGGATCAAAAGAAGTGACCACAATAAAATGCAGCGAAAAATAACAACTCTAGCTACCAAAACAAAAAATCCTAATTAATTTAGCAAGGGTGGTCTCTAAAATCCGTCGCTCAGGGATTTCCACTACTACTCAGTTTTACCGCAAGCAAAAGTGGTCGCAAAATCCGTCGCAAGACACTATTCACAGCAAAACACCCAAAACTGAAACAGGGGAAGCCCTTAACAGAAAAACTAAAACAGAACACACATTAAACAAAACACCAAGACACTAAACAACACTAACTAACACACACACTAACACGACACTAGCTATTATGAACCTTTGGACACTGCTCCCCAGCAACGGCGCCAAATTTGATCGAGGCCGTACCCGAATCAAATAAACATTAAAATAAAGTAACTAGGCAGTGATCCTAGGTCGTTTCCCAACGAGCAATGGTAAACAAAATGTTCATATAACAGATAGTAGGAAATAGTAACAAATTGGGGGCCGGGGGGGGGGGGGGGGGGGTTGTTTGTTTTTG
The DNA here is from genome assembly GCF_000004515.6 of Glycine max. Classification (NCBI taxonomy): domain Eukaryota; kingdom Viridiplantae; phylum Streptophyta; class Magnoliopsida; order Fabales; family Fabaceae; genus Glycine; species Glycine max. The sequence continues at coordinate 39,907,096 of NC_038250.2, forward strand.
TAAATTAAATAGCGAGTAAAATTGAATTAGAAAAATATCAGAATTAAAATATGTTGCTTCCCCTTGATTCACAAGCAAGTCTCTTATCCTAGGTTGCGAGAATTTATCCTTTATCAATTTAACCACTTAATCCAACCCTAAATTAAATTACTAAGTGAAATTTGACATAAGGCATTCATTATGTGATTAAGCAACACATACACCAATTACTCATAAACGATCATTAAGCATGAACGTAAATTAAGCGCAGAGACAATTAATCAAGCACTAAGCATGCATGAATTAATAGTAACAAATTTAGAGTAATTAGTGAAAAGGAAAAATTGAACAGAATTTAACAGTAATAATAGAACCTCAAAGAGAACTGCGCTTGATCCTCAAGAGAAAGCAACGCTGGGGACTTAGCCTTCCATTAATCAATAGATAACGAATTTATAAATTGAAGAACGAAATTTTATTGCTACTGGAATTGCAAAATCAAAAAATGTCTCAAAGAAAAAAAAACTAAAACTAAAAAACGAAAATAGGGGAGAGAGAAGAGAGGGCTAAACTAGAACCTTGGTGCTGTTATATAGTTTTTTCCAGCCCCAAAGCTTACAAATCTGTTTTAAATCCAAGCCCATAAATAAATTAAATTCAAATCTAGATAAGATAAGATAAGATCTAGATTAAATAACATCTAGATGAGATCAAATCTAAATATTATCTAGATAAGATAAAGATAAGATAAGATCTAATTTTGTAGAATAAAATAGTCTGCCCTCTTCAAGTCAAAGCGCAATTCTGGATTCAAGCCCAATGTTTCATTAATTCCTGAAATTAGATTAAAAACATCAAATTAGCTGAATAGGCCCAAATAATAAAACTGCCTAATTAATTTGATAATTAAGAATAATCAGTACTTAAAATGGTGCAAAAAGGGTTAAGAAATAGGAGAAAATAATGGCACATCAGTTGGTTCGGTATCCTTTTTAGGTATCGAAAAACAGCTCAGGTGGCCTCAATTTCTGGCTCAAGATTGAAGTTTATTAATTAGCACAACTCAGTTAAAGATATATACTATCTTTTAGTTATATATGAAAAGTTATACTACCTTTCCCTCAAGATTGTCAGTACTCAACTGATTCAAAGCATCTGCCTAAGCCTCCATTGTTAATACTGTAAAAATAAAATCAAATAAATTTCTAAGGCTTGCTTGAAGTAAATTGTATAAGAACTATATATGCATGCCAAGTCATCAACTATTGATACATGAATGGAAGCCATTTCTTCCATATGGAGCATTCAAAAGGGTGGAAATATAAATATTAAAAAAAGAAAAAACTAACCCTTTCCTCCATCTTATCAAAAGCTGCAAGGGCACTGCTTGTGTTGATAATGCCCACCATCTCACTAACTATGGTTGAAGTCCTAAAGAGAAGAAAAAGAATTAGCTATGTAAAAGAACAAAGGTGAGAGACCAATACATGACTTTCAAAGAATGAAAGATGAGCTAAAGACAAACTTTGCAGACTAAGCTCATGCTTTGAGGGTATCTTTCTTTGACTTTGCCTCCTGTATCTTGCTCTCCAAAAGCTGTTGAGAAAAAAAAATAGTTACATGCATTACTCCAACATGATTCCCAAATAGTTCTAATAAATAACTGATTTTAAAAGAATTCAGAAATAGCAACACAGTGCAATGCAAGCTTGATAAGCATATGCTTATTTGCTTTGTTCAAAATAGCAGTAGCTTATATTGCCAGAAAATTTTCATGAACCAAGATAAAAAAAAAATAAAAAATCACATGCCTATACTACAATATAGAGCTGATTAGCTGAATAAAAAAAAAAAAGAATGGTTTACTACTTTAGGAACCACATCTCTTTCACTTCCACTGTTCAAAATTTAAAATTTATTTACATGTAAATAATATAATTGTAAATTGATTGAAGTTCATCAAATGACAGCATGCTCTTACTACTATTGATTTCAATTCTCTCTCTTAATTCACTCCACTTCCCCAGTTCTTTCCTCATTTTTTTTATTCTCTCCCATTCAAGCTCTCTAACTACCTCACATTTCTACATTTTCCTCCTTCTCATTCAATTTGAATTGAAAATAAATTAAACAAATAAAACATAGTAAGTGGTCAACAATCGAGTTCTGGTATTATGTCTGGAAAGTTATGGAATGGCCACCAATGCAAAACTTAACAAAAAAGATGCAACTAACCTGTGTTTTGGACACAAGATCATCAGTAACATTCTTTTGCTGATCAAGCTGCATCTTCAAAGCAGTTGCATTATCCTGTACATACCACATATAATGCAAACAACAAAAATCAACTTCAATATACCCAAACAACTTATTTTACAAGTTACAACACAAACACAAAATAAATGAGTTTGCACATGCGCACAAGCATACATATAACATAATGCAAAGGGCAAAAATCAATATCATATTTCAATCTACCCAAACAGCTTGTTTTCAATTCATAATGACCAACTAGCCACAACACAAACACAAAATAAACGAGTTTGCCCACACACACACAATGCAAAAGGCAGAAATCAAAGTCCATTCTAGCCAAACAACTTGTTTTCAATTCATAAAGATTTACAAAAACTAAACAGCACACACACAATTCATACCACATATAATGCAAACAACAGAAATCAACTTCATTATACCCAATCAACAGACACCCTTCATTCCCCTACTAGAAGAATCAGCTGCATAAAAGTTGCATCAATAGTGTGTTTCAATGACAAAAACATGAACTAGTGCACAATCCAGCAAGATCTTTGCCAATTGAGTAACACTAACTACTACTAGTTTAGAGATTCCTTTAAATAAAAAGACATTACAGTGCCTCTGATTCTGTATGCATTTGCCTACTGCTATAATAAATTTCATAACCATAAAGCTTTCTTTTTGGCAAAAGCTTCCCATTCAGTAGGAGGCTTTGGTTTTGGCAACTGAAAGCATCACAAAAATCGATGAGCCAATGTTTAAACCGACTAGACATAGAAAAATACTAGAAGCATAGAACAAAAGATAAAATGAAGACAAGTTTAAAGCTAATAGCAATGCAAACAAATATATAGAGGAAGAAGGTTTTATTTAGCCCTTGGAAAGTTGCAATACAGTAGGGGATAAAGATTGAGATTATGCGGAAAATTTCAACATTATAGGAACAAGTAACAAATAATAATTTATTGAATTTGAAAGAAGAGATTGGAGTGAGGGGTTACATGTTTTTCTCTAAGCAATTGAGTGAGTGGGGGAGGCAAGGTGACAAGGGTCCATCCAAATCTTCGGTTGATGGTAAGATAAAGAGGGCATCTGCAATAGCTTGAACCAAGTGAGTGCCTTTTAGTAAACATTGCTTCATGAGGTCCTCCCTGTGTTCAATTAACGTGAGTAAGGGCAGTGTCAAAAAACAAAAAAGAAGAAGAAGAAGGTACCTGGAAAGAGATGGTTGAGAAGGGAAGGTGTGATAGGAGTCGAAAGCCATCAGGTTGTCGAGGTCTACATCAAACTTTTGTTGTTTCTCACCCTCCATCTCCATCAAATCAAACCAATAACAAAATACGAAGACGTTGAAGGTGCCTAACGGCTTAAGGGTTTTGTGCTATGTTGCATGATAATGAAGAAAATAACGTTGTTTTTGTTATTTTGAAAACTAGGTAGCTTAAAAGTAGTAAAAAAAAGAGTTAAGAAGAAGCTAGAAGACAACAGAACCACCACCAGCTAGGAAGAGCAAGTTTGAAGGGCTACCTTCACCATGCGCCGCCACCGCGGCGTCTCAGTCCTCAGCGAAAATGGTTCCGCCAGCTGGTACCGTCCGTCATCGCCGTTGCCTGGTGGAAGTGATGGTGGCTGGTGCGAGTGCTCCATTTTGGAAACCCTAGAGAGGAGTCGAAGAGGGAAAGGGGGAGACTGAGAATCAAAGAGTGAAAAGGAGGAGTGGAAGAGGAGGAGTCGCAGAGACATTAAATATTAATTAAAAACAATGAAAAGTCTTTTAAGACAGTTTTGTAAAAACCTTCTTAGAATGGCAACCTTCTAAGACGATTTTCATAAAACCATCTTCGTTGAAAATCCCTTATTTAAAAAATTACCATCGTCTTATATACTAAGATGGTTCTTCATCAACCGTTGTCGTTTTGCTATTGTAGAAAGTGCACTTCATAGTAGTGATGTCACGCTTTTATTGAACGTTGACCGTCACGTGTCGCGATTTTATTGAAGGTTGACGTTAATTAGGTGCACGAAATTAACATTCAATAAACGCGCGATATGTGGCGGTCAATATCCAATAAAAGCACGACAAGTGATGGTTAATGTTGACAATTTACAATCAAAACTCAATTTCAGGGTTGAGGACTGAAATAACGAAATTGCAAAAAACTTGGGGACTAGATTCGTAAATTAAATTATAAGACCAAACCTACAATTTTAAGACAAATAGGAGGACCAAATTTGTAATTTTGCTTTAAAATTATATAGATGTTAAAACATACATAAAATGTGATCCATGCAATTACACAAATATTATACTAAATTCCACTCATATATACCACCATCCACCAACAGGGCAAGTTGTAAGTGCAGTGTTAGCCTACATGCAAGGTCGACACTCGACAAGTTGATTACATTTTTTTTTATTTGATGAAAGACAGGCTAATTACATTAAACCAACATTTTGAAACGTATAAATAAATGACCAAGGAAGCCTATCGATAATTTTCAAGTTCATTTGTAATAGTCGTAATATCTAACAGCTCAAACTCTACCGACCCCAAAATAACTTGGCATTGTTTATGCCCTAGATTACAACTTTATCTTATGGAAAAGTTCACTTGATATGCGAAAATCGACACTAGATCACAACTTTAAAACTGATGGAAAGTTTACTTAAAAGTGTTGCATTCAAGAGGAAAGAGAATTATGACCACATTTTTGTTTTAAAGTTCAAATAAAACGTTAAAAATGAAAAATTGAAGAGTTAACTCGTTCAAAAACAAAGTTTAAAAATTGAAACGATGTAACATCTAAATAATAATCAAATTGTATATTTCATTACATGCAATCATCGTCACCATTACCAACTAAGAAAGTTAACCTTCCCAACAATAAAGCCCGAATAAAACAATCTATGAACAACTGAACACTCGAATCTGCAATAACTTCATACCCTAAGACCACACCAAACACCAAAACAACTCTTGCTTTCTCTGCACTAAGCTTCACTTTATTTATGCTTATTTCGCCCCTTTGGGTAGCAACTGCCAACCAAGAATACCTAAAGTAAACCAATGAATCTCTTGCTCAAACTTGGAACAATCTTATTTTATTCTGTGCAAATTCCTTTTGGAATTTTATGAGCATGAAAAATCAGAGAAGCCACCTAAGTCATTACTGTGTGTTTGTTGCTGCCCTGCTGCTTCATGTTGAGGCCCTGCTGCCTCTTGACAAGCCCATCTTGATTCCTGTGGTCTTGGTCTTCTTTGATGAGGTAGTTTTCCACCTGTGCTGCCGCTTGCCGTCCCTCTGAAATCGCCCACACCACCAGGGACTGACCGCGGCGACAATCACCGGCTGCAAACACCCCTTTGACATTAGTTGAGAAGCGGCCATAATCGGCCTTGAAGTTTGACCTGTTGTCTCGCTCCACACCCAACTTCTCTGCAATTGTCTGGCAGAATAAAACAAAACATGATTAGTTGGAAGAAGATTAATACAAAGTCTGAATGTGGCTAGAACATAATAAAATTTACTTCTGTAACACAACAGAAACAACTTATTTCTCTTAACTTCTCATCTACCATAAATATACCAAGTTCAGTTAAGAAACTTCTGAACATACAAAATTAAGATAATTTATTATGATGAATACTTACAGACTCTGGACCAAGGAATCCCATGGCTAGTAAAACTAGGTCAGCCTCAATAATCTCCTCCGATCCCTCAATTTCCTTAAACTGAAACTTTCCAGTTTCATCTTTCTCCCAGCAAACACGAATCACTTCAAGTCCTTTGACAACTCCATTTTCATCTCCGATAAACCTCTTAGTTAGTACCTCGTACGATCTTGGATCTTTGCCAAATTTGGCTGCAGCCTCTTGGTGACCATAATCTACACGGAATATGCGAGGCCACTGCATTCCAGAAACATTTGGTTAAACTCAACCACTCAAGTCAAGAACAATTACTATGAAATAAATTGTTGAGCCATTACTAGTAATTACAAGTCTCCAAGTTCTCTCGGGTTGTCTATTGCTAAGAAGATACATAACAGAGACTTTCAAAACTAATGATTCAAATCTAACCTGAGGCCATGGATTGCTGGGAGCCCTAGTTGGTGGTGGCTGAGGAAGGAGTTCAAGATTTACAACGCTACTACAACCATGACGAATGGATGTTCCTATGCAATCTGTGCCAGTGTCACCCCCACCAATGACCACAACTTTCTTGCCCTTGGCAGAAATGTAGTTACCATCCTGGAGATTGCTATCAAGCAAGCTTTTAGTGTTTGCATGGAGAAACTCCATGGCAAAATGAACTCCTGACAGCTCCCGACCAGGTACAGGAAGATCCCTTCATGAAAAGATATATTTCTCAGTACAATTTCGTTCTGTCTCAAAGAAATTGAACTAAATCAATAGGCATAAATAGGATTCATGTCACCGCCTCACCTAGGTTTTGTAGCTCCTACAGTCAAGACAATGGCGTCGTTTTCCCCTCGAAGCCGATCAAGAGTGTATAAAGGATCATGTCCAACATTAGCATTTACCACAAAATCTATTCCCTCTTCAGCCATAAGATTTACTCGCCGTTGAACTATATCCACTTTGTCAGTTTTCATGTTGGGAACCCCATACATCATAAGCCCTCCTATCCTATCAGCTCTTTCATACACGGTTACTGTATGACCCATTTTATTTAGCTGATCAGCAGCTGCCAAGCCAGATGGTCCACTTCCAACGATGGCTACTCTTTTCCTGTATCGGTAAAGATATTAGTCAAATAACGCTAATTATTGTAACAAAGTTGAACAGTTTAAAGATAGAAAAATTATGGCACATCAACTTGGAGGGTTATGCATATTTGGCTGAAAAGGAACAGCAGAATAACGAAAATGAAACTGATGAGATGTTAAAAAGAAAAACAGCATACCCAGTTCTCTTGACTGGAGGTCGTGGCACCATCCAACCCTCCTCAAAAGCCTTGTCTATGATGGCACATTCAATGCTTTTAATGGATACGGGATTCTCAATAATACCAAGGACACAAGAACCTTCACAAGGTGCTGGGCACACCCGACCAGTAAACTCTGGAAAGTTATTTGTTTCAAGAAGCCTCTCTAATGCTTCACGCCATCTATTTTGGTATACTAACTCGTTAAATTCTGGTATTTTATTTCCAAGAGGACATCCAGAATTTTCCTGAAATTTTATGCAAATATCTTCAGTTTAAATGCATGTCCAAATAACCATTGAAGGGACGATGTAAGCTGTAAATTAAAAATGAAAACTTGGAAGTCGAAAAGCACACCTGATGACAGAAAGGAGTACCACAGTCCATGCAACGGGCTGACTGTGTTTTCAGTAGGGGACCAGGCTTTGTCTCCTCCATCACTTCCTTCCAATCAGTCATGCGAACATTAGGATCCCTATACTGAACACCCTCCCGCTCATAAGCAACAAACCCTCTATGTTTAATGGCACCAGTGACTCGACTTGGCCTCTTGGGTGATTCAGCCTGCAGATATTCAAAGACATCAACCAGGATAAACTGCAAAAATTACTCTAGATACTTATTTTCCCTGTATGTAATTCACATACATGCAATACACATACTATACTATTATTGCACCCCCCCCCCCCCCCCCAAAAGATATTGCCAAACACCCATTAAATGCAGCACAGTATCTACTAGGTTCCTTTAAAACATTTATAGAACACCTACAGCAAAGAGGAAGTAAAATAATTTCCTTTATAAAAAGATCTTTCCATCTCACATAAAAGGGAAACAGTCCCAAATAGAATTTCTAGGCATCCTACCCTGTAATTAATGAAGATAACCTCTCCATTTTCTAACTCACCTCAATTCAATCTAACACCACCCATTGAATTTTATTTGAATAAGCAATAGCTCAATAACTACTTTAAGGAAGTGTGAATACCCAATCTAATGGTTTTTTTTTTTTAAAAAAAAATCACTTTTTTCTTAAGAACATCAAAGGTACAAGTATCATAAAAAGATAATAAAAATTAAAAAAACTGACCTGACTCGGTTCCTCATTCAAAGATGCCATCACCAGTTTCTTAAGCTCTTCAAAAGCATCCTTCTCCACTGCTTGTGCTTCATCATCTTGGTCGTCTTTAGCAGCATGCACCAATGCATCTTTGGAGGTTTCCTCAGACTTCATACTTGCAAGAACACGTTTATACTCCCTAGGGAACACCTTGATAAATTTAGGAAGAAGATTCTCAAAATCATCAAGCACTTCTTTGGCTAGCAGACTATTTGTGTGACGTTGATGCTGCTGTATCAACATTCTAAGTGCAAGAATGTCCTCTTCCTCTTCAACCTTATCTAGATCTGCAAGTTCCAAGTTGCATCGAGATTGGAATTTTCCATCCACATCAAGAACATAAGCAATCCCACCACTCATACCTGCAGCAAAGTTTCTACCAGTTTTACCAAGCACAACAACAGTCCCACCAGTCATGTACTCACACCCATGATCACCAACACCTTCTACTACAGCCTTAGCTCCAGAATTACGCACACAAAATCTTTCTGCTGCCATCCCATTGAAATAAGCCTCCCCACATGTCGCCCCGTACAGTGCAACATTACCAATCACAATGTTCTCCTTAGGGTCAAAGTTACTTTCTTTTGGAGGATACACTACAATCTTGCCACCAGATAATCCTTTACCAACATAGTCATTGCTATCACCTTCAAGTTCCAAAGTGATACCAGGACAGAGGAATGCACCAAAGCTCTGGCCTGCACTGCCAGTAAATCTAACATGGATGGTATCAGTTGGAAGACCAGCTAGGTGGTACCGTTTAGTCACCTCATGGCTAAGCATAGTTCCCACAGCACGGTTAACATTATAGATTGGAGTTTCAATGTATACTGGAAGACCCTTTTCCAAAGCAGCATTAGACAGACTTATGAGCTTATTATCCAAGGCCATGTCCAAACCATGATCCTGTTTTTGCACACAGTATTGAGCAGCTTCTGGCCGCAGTTCAGCTGCAGGTCTAAGCAATAGAGAGAGGTCAATGTTCTCTAGTTTTTCATTGCTCTTAACAACGTCCTTATCAAATTCAAGCATATCGGAATGGCCAACCATCTCATTAACTGTTCTAAACCCAAGCTGGGACATAATTTCTCTCATTTCCTCTGCTACCATAAAAAAGAAGTTGATAACATGCTCAGGTTCTCCAGCAAACTTCTCTCTAAGTACTGGATCTTGTGTAGCAATGCCAACTGGACAAGTGTTCTTGTGGCACTTCCGCATCATGATGCAGCCAAGAGTGATGAGCGGAGCAGTACTGAAACCAAACTCTTCTGCACCAAGAAGAGTGGCTATGGCCACATCTCTCCCGGTTTTCAGTTGCCCATCAGTTTGGAGGACTGTGCGACCACGTAGATCATTAGCAACCAAAGTTTGGTGGGTCTCAGCCAGGCCAAGTTCCCAAGGCAGCCCGGCATTCTTTATGCCAGTCCATCTGGAAGCCCCAGTACCTCCATCATGACCTGAGATCAATACATGGTCGGCATGGCCTTTAACAACTCCACTAGCAATTATCCCCACTCCAGCTTCCGATACCAACTTCACACTAATCCGAGCAGCTGGGTTGGCATTCTACAAATTAACAAAATGTATTAAACAGGAATAACATATTTGAGTAATATTCAATTAGAAGCATTGATTGTAAAAGAATAGAATACACAGATGAAAATACCTTAAGATCATGAATTAGCTGGGCAAGGTCTTCGATTGAATAAATATCATGATGGGGAGGTGGACTGATAAGTCCTACCCCAGCAGTTGAATTCCTAGTGACAGCAATGTCTCCTATAACCTTGTGGCCAGGAAGTTCACCTCCCTCACCAGGTTTTGCTCCCTAAAGATGACAATTATAATGTTAAGACACTACCACAGGTAAGTGAAAAACTACAGCTTTTATTTAACCTTACCAAAGGTCAAATGCAGGTATACTTAACAACACAAGAGCACCCAGAGGTGCCTTGAAATCATAGCATCATCTGCCATGAATATAAATTCATAAACAATAGAAATTTAACTCCAATGTTATAGGGTCTAGAGACCAGTCAATGAAATTTCTTGATATATAAGTAAAAAACCAATAATCTAAATTCAAAAAAATAATTTTGACAACTACCTGGGCCATTTTTATCTGCAGTTCATCAGCATTTGTAAGGTAGTAACTTGAAACTCCAAATCTCCCACTAGCCACTTGCTTAATGGCACTCCTTTTGGGATTCATTGAGCCATTAGGAAGAGGCTCCATACGAGATGGTTGCTCCCCTCCCTCACCTATAGCGAATATACAGGAAACAGATCATCAGATAATCACAGAAATTGATGAGACCAATCTTCATCTAGTAGAAATAGAAGTGCAAGAGGAAAGTAATCCCCAAGATATATTCAAGGAAAAATGATGCGGGAAAGCATGTTATGCTGACATATTTGCCCCTCGGTAAAAGACTACATATATTTGTTTCTCTCTTATATGATGGAAGAGGAAAAAGAATCTCTTCAGATATTCTTAAAAAAATCTGTCTGTGTTGGATTTCCCTCCAATTTTGTTCATAACCATTGCTAATACTTGACACTTGATAAAAAACTACACATATTTGTTTCCCTCATTTATGATGGAAGAGAAAAAAAATCTGTTTGGATATTCTTAAAATAAGTTTAACAAACCTGTGTTGGATTTCCCTCCCATTTTATTCATAGCCATTGCTAATGCTGTGTGTGCCTCCAATGATATTGACCCATAACTCATGGCCCCAGTGCAAAACCGTTTAACTATTTCACTAGCAGGCTCCACTTCATCAATAGGAATCTTAACTGCTGTCTCTTTAAATTTCAGAAGCCCACGCAAATTGCAAGCCTTGTTCAATTCATGAATGAGCTTGGAATATTGTTTATATGCATCTACACTGTTAGTTCTGGCAGCCTCTTGAAGCTTTGCCATAGCAAGTGGATCATTCAGGTGAACTTCACCACCTTTTCTCCAGTGATAATCCCCAGGATTTGGCAAAGCAACAGCTTCTGCACTTCCAGGAGAGAAAACCCAAGAAGGAAAAGCCAACTCATGTAGTTGAAAAGCATCACGAGCAAGCATCTCGAACGTTGCACCCTCAACTCGACTTGGAGTCCCAGCAAAGCACTTTGCAATCACTTCCGACGAAAGACCCAATGCTTCAAAAATCTGAGCACCTTTGTATGATGCCAAAGTTGATATTCCCATCTTGGCCAGAACCTTCATCATTCCATAGTTGCTTGCTTTGAAATACTTCTTGACCAACTCATCTTTTGAGTGAAATTCACCACTTGCTTTTGGTGGGATCTTTCCATCAACCTGCAGTCGCCAAATTGCATCTACTGCCAAATACGGGCATATAGCATCAGCACCAAAACCAACAAGTGTGCAGAAATGGTGCACTTCACGTGGCTCAGCAGATTCAACTATTAAGGCAACTCTAGTGCGCTCAAGATTTTTAACAAGATGTTGATGGACAGCACCAACAGCAAGGAGGGAGCTCACAGCAACACGTTTCTTTGAGAAGGCTAATGATTCAATCACATACAAATAAATTAGATGGACATGCACAGTAAAAAGTAACTATTAGCAATACAAACACAACATAGTAGTGTAATACCTCTATCAGACAGCACAAGAGTGGTGTAGCCTTCACTAATTCCATGGTGTGCTTCTGCACAAATCCTGTCCAAGGCTTCCTCCAACCCTCTCTTACCACATTCCTTTGAGTAAGTTATGTCTATAACTTTGCTGCGCCATCCCTTATAATTCAGTTTTTTAATGGCTTCCATTTCTTCAGTGGATAAAAGAGGACCTTTTAGTGAAAGCCGGTTACATTGCTCCTCAGTGATTTCTGTCAGATCACCTTCTGGACCAACCATACATTGCATAGAAGTGACTATTTTCTCTCTAATAGGATCGATAGGAGGGTTTGTCACTTGAGCAAACATTTGCTTGAAATACTCGAAAGTGAGTTTTTCTCTTTTAGACATGACAGCCAATGGAGTATCATTTCCCATTGACCCTAGGGCTTCTACGCCATCCTTGGCCATAGGAAGTAATAGCATTTCCAATGATTCAACTGTATATCTGCATGAATAAAGCATAATATAAAAAATATTTCCTTCATAAATACATCAGATAAAGTTGAGGAAATATTAATGATGGTTGTTGCATACCCAAAAGCTTTCAATGGAGCCAATAAACCATGAATTCCCATATTTTCCATATCCGCATCATCATTGGATAGCTGCAATTCATGGAAGATGCAACAGTTAAAACTTATATCTGCATCATCATTGAATACAAGATATTTATGAGATGTTCACATCATTTTTTGTTATTCTTACTGGAGCAACTCCTGCTATGGGTGGCGGCACTCTTTCAGATTCATCAACAGAGTTAACGATGTCTTTGAGTTCAATTTTCTGCCTTTTGAGCCAATCCTCGTAAGGTCTTGCCAAAGAGTACTGTTCTTTCAAGGCATCATCATTTACGACTATATGCTTCTCAAAATCAACCAACAGCATCATACCAGGATTTAGTCTTCCTTTCCTACGCACATCTTCTGGTGGAATGTCTACAACCCCAACTTCACTTGCCATAATAACTCGTCCACTATGGGTGACATAGAAACGGCCTGGTCGCAGTCCATTCCTATCCAATGTAGCTCCAAGATAGTGACCATCAGTAACTGTAGTGATATTAGATTGGATTAGTGCCAAATCATAAAACCAAAATGAAGAGAACATCGACATGTGATAGAACCATAGTCCCAAAATGTTACATGATATAAGAGCTGGCCCATCCCATGGCTCCATGAGAGCTGAGAAGTATTCATAGAATGCTTTACGCTGAGAATCCATGTTCTTGTCATTTTGCCATGCTTCAGGAATCATCATCATAACAGCTTCAGGAAGACTTTTTCCCGAATGAAGCAAAAACTCAAGCACACCATCAAAAGCTCCTACAAAAGAAAATCTACCCTTTAGGATTCAGTATATGACCATAGTCTAGTGTGCTAATAATTAACATTCAGATAAAATTTCACCTGAATCTGACGAATTTGCATCCACAATAGGCAAAAGCTTCTTTAATTCATTCTCTGATAAACCAAGCTCCTTGCATTTGAGTAAACCCTCACGTGCCTTCATCCTACAAAATTAGACAACATTAGCTCATATACTGTACACTACATCAATCAAAATGCAATGAGTACATCCCACACAATTTTCAATGCTGTTATACCCACCCATAATCATCTAGCACCAAGCTTGATGCACACTGAACTGATACAGTATCCATTTTTTGGGGAGGAAAAAAGATACAATCATGTAATTAACAGACAATATTTACCATTCATTCATTTCAGCATCATTGGGATAATGCTGATACACCATTTAAGTTTGCAGTGCAATAAATATTCGTCCTTATAGGTCATACCATCAAACTACAGTAATGCAAAACTTATTCAAAACATACCAGTTAACATTGCCTCTGAGTGTGTTGATTTCTCCGTTGTGTCCCAATACACGCATAGGTTGAGCACGATCCCAGCTAGGGAAAGTATTTGTAGAAAACCGTGAGTGTATCTGCACATATGCATGCCAAATTGTCAGTAATCATGATTATATTCTTGTAACACAATATAAAACAGTGTAGAAAATCAAATGCAAAAATGTTTTTTTCTTCCAGGTACAATACAAAGCATATATTAAGTGCCAGCAGAAATTCTAGAAATCCTATCCACTTTCACGAAAAATGGTTTTTCACTCCACCACTTGGAAGAAATTATCCTCCAGATCAACTACCGATAGAAAGCATCAGCAGAAATTTCCGCAAACATGATTTATCTTGATAATGAACTTTCTTACCAACTCAACCATTGCATCCAATCCAGCATCCAAACTCAAATAGTAATCAAGGAAGCGGAAGAACTTAAGAGATCATTCAAACCTCAATGCCTCAGAAGTCATTCCCCAACCTTGCTTCTCTTCAGTTACTGGTTGTTTCCCATGCTGTTTGTTGGAGTATAGAGTTAGTGGAGAAAGAAAATAGGTTAATGGGTAATATATTTACCAGGGCCATGTAGCTCGTAAACCTTTCATTGCCAATATCTGCAAAGTAATAATCCCTCAGCTGAGCTGGTGTTAGCTGACCTTTGTAAACAACAGTCCTGAACAAAATTGGATGTTATCAGAAATTTGAAATTGATTTGAAAACAGTGACAGTAACCATAATTTACTTCTCAAGAAAATGTGGTTGCCTCTTGAGAACACACCTAGATGAAAGTGAACAGATGTAGAAATCTGTAATGCCATCATTTTGGAGGTTTAATGCAGATGTAATAGCAGCCATGCTGAGCTTCCTTAATATGTACATCTGCAAAAACCAAGTACCTACTAAGCACTATTAATTAAATCTTAAAATTAATTATACAGTGATGTAAAAAAGAGCTAAACCAAAATTTATTAAGACCACTTTCTTTAGCAATAAATTCAACTCTCACCATGATGTTATATCATCTATAACGTTCACTGAAAAAAATATTTCTTAATCTTTTTCTTGAGAAACATAACCAATTCAATCATTTGTTCACTTAAATTATTTGAATGCATGTCTTGCCACAAATGTCAACATGTAGAAAACGTACCTGTCTTTCCAAATCAACTTTTGATTTAGCACTTGGTGTAAGAAACACCTGTTCAATCACTGGTTCAGTCTGCAGGGCCGATTTTCCCAATCCTGCATTATCAGTAGGCACAGACCGCCATCCAAGAATCGTGTGCCCCAGAGATTCAGCAACCTTAATACAGTAAACCATAATTACAAACAAATGTCAGTAAAATATAAAATCACAATAACTTCTGCATGATCAAAATAGTATAAAAAGTATGGTATGGTATAACAAAATCTATGTTGAAAGTTGAAACCAAAAGCCATTAAGACAGAAACTTCAAAATCAGATTTACCTTGCTAAACATTTTTTTGCTTTCCTCCCTTCGTTTCTCAGACTTCGGCAAGAAAAGCATGCCAACTGCATATTTTCCTTGCGGAGGAAGCTCAAAATCCACAACCTACAACAAGGAAAACCCATTACTTAATTTAACTGGTGAGAGATACTAAGCCAGGTCCCAATATTTCAAATACTTTTTTCTTGATTTATGATCTATAAAGAGGTTGGCATGAACCAATCAGAACTTACATTAATGCAATTAAATATTATTTACTCTTTATTTTCCACCTAACTGAAAAGTTATTGCGGCAGGTACTTATCTCAAATAAAAGCCCTTTGGGAAAAGGAAAAACATTAAAAAGCTAATGAAAAACTATTTAGTTTAGTAGATAATAATTCAAATTCAATGGTCTCAGAAATAGAGAAAAAATATGTTCCATTCCATGATAAAAATAACAATAATAATCAATAATATATTATTTACGAATTACGAATAATAATAGTGTTCAGGGAAAAAATTAAAACGGCTGCCATCAGCAAAAGAATAACAAGAATACACGGAAAGAAAGAAAAAAGTTAGCATCCACAGTTAATGCCTATTATTGAATCGGTATAAAAAAACAAATTAATACTTTTACGGTAAAAAGTATAACAAACATAAAATAAATAAACCTTCATAAGCAAATCAAACAGTAATTAGTAAATCAAAATATCATCAATCGAAACTAAAATCGAACATACTTTCATAAGAACACCAATCTCAAACAAGAACAAAAAAATACAGAAAATATTTACAACAAACTATTTTGTTACAAGTTTAGCTTTGCTAGCGGAAGGATCCAGCTGCGACGTTTTCCTCTACCATTTCCCCTTAACACTTACAACAAAAAAATCTAATAAACAATTTTTTTATATATAAAAACACACACGCACACGAACAAAAACAGAACATACAGATATATATTTGTAAATTAAAAAGAAACAGCAACAGAAACAAAAAAAAAAAAAAACGTGCCTCCTGGTAAAAGACATGAGGCAGAGCCACAAGAATGCCGGCACCATCTCCAGTGTTGGCTTCGCATCCGCATGCACCTCTGTGCGTCATCCGCACCAACATTTCCAGCGCGTCCGTCACCTGCAGTGCACACGCACACACAAAATGACACCCCATTCATTCAATCATTCATAAACGCCACGCCACGCCACATCCATCAAAAACCAAACCCCGCTACGCACCGTTTTGCGGCTGCTCTCGCCAGACAACTCCGCCACGAACCCGACCCCGCACGAGTCCTTGTCCATCGCCGGATCATACAGCCCCAGCGGCTTCTCCGGCACCGCCGAGAATGCCGACCGCACCGCCACCCTCAGCTTCGGCACCCGACCCGACTGCAGCAACCAGATCCTGTCCGACCCACTTGGCCGCACCCGGGTCCCCAAGAACCTCTTCCTCTCTATGCACGACGCAACAACCCGGATTCTCAGGCCGTGGCGCAGACGCGCCTTGTTAGGGCTATTCAAAGCGTTTAGCTGAGGGTTGTTGAGAGCCGGGAGCGTAAACGACAGCGCGTTCGACATTGTTCCCTTACAGAAAACAACAACAAATAAAAAGAGATAAAAGGAAAAGCCTTGGTGTTGGTGTTTCTTTTTTTGCTATAATAATTTTTAATATGTTCAGTGAAGAAGTGTTCTTGTATTTGTGGGAACTCTTATTTCAGCGTCCAAATTCTGTTACAACTTACAACCGCCTTAATAGACAAAGTAAAAAAGAAATATATCCAAAAATAATGAAAAGGATTGGGGCTTTTTTCACATTAAAAGAAACAGATCTGAATTTATTGATCTAATAAGATCCGGATTTGGGTGAAATGGCTTATTAAGCACGGGGTTGTGATGGAACGGTAACAATTGAAGAGGTTAAAGCTTAAAAGAGATTCGAATCACAAAAAGGGCTGTCTCGTAAGTTGCAGACACAATACCAAGACTGAGGAGGAAGGAACAGACGAGGGAGAGAGAGAGTGACGGCTGAGGGCGTGTGGTGTGAGGGTTGTTGCTGAGAGAGGAGAAGGTTGATTTATAACGAAGAAGAGGGGGTAGGAGGAGGAAGAGTGGGGTCCACGTTGTTGTTCTTGTTGTGCCTGTGTTGTCTATACTAATTACCAACTTCGACCTCATAACTGTTCTGTTTTCTTTGTCGACAGCTACGGATTCACAGTGACGCCACGTGTGAGTTGTTCTATGTGGCATGCCAAAGCCGCTCTACGATGGGTCCCACAATTTGGGTAGGTGTGGGTACGAACTACGAACCTGTGTGCTGCGGCTGAGGGATACCGTAAAATTTTATCATGAGACTACTTTTAAGACTTACCAATAACTTGATGTTTATTTTGAAATGTTAAAATCTTTACTTGATCTAATCATTTGAATTTCATGTAACAACGCATCATATTGATATGATTCGGTAAAGGTTTAATAATTATTTTAAGTATTTTTTATAATGGATGAAAGGTTCAATAATTAATGCAAGATCCAAAAGAATTAAGAAGATTTTTCAAAGTTCAGTAATACAAGTGTTTAATTCAATAATTGTCTCGTTTCTATAATTTAAAGATAAATTTAACAAATTTAAAATCAATAATTTTGAATACAACAATGAGTTAAAGAGCTTATACTCTACATGCAACGGTAGGCTAAGGTTTATTTGGACAGACACATAGCTATTTTTCTTTGAATTTTCATATTTTATTTTATTTATTAAGTTTAGATGAGTCTTGACATTTTTAGGGTATTTTTTTTAGGCTTTCCAAGTTATTATAGTGGTTAGTAGGATTTTATTTCTAGTGAAAAATTAATGTAAGTGTGAATTTAATTCTTAGTAGAAATTAATTCCTACTAGGATGTTTAAAGGGAAGTCTAGGCTATAAAATAAAGGAAATTTGTATCGATCAAATTTATGACTTATCACTCACCTTCTCACTTATTTCTTAAGTATGGCGTCAATATCCTTCTCTAAAAGAAAACTAAATCAATATATAAGTCTAAAATCTTCAAGGTGTTTCGTTCCATTTTTGTGTTCATATCATTAGGCATCAAAGCTTCGACTCCTTAAAGTTAGGGTTTGAGTTTTCTTGAGCTCAATCCCTTTTAAAATTATCTAATTTTTGTTCATCTTGTTCAGTCCTTGTGTCATTCTTTTCTATTTATTTCTGTTTTGCTTTTTGTGAGTCTTTGTTCTTGTTTTGTGTCTTTTCACTTTTATTCATCATCTTTGTGTTCAACATCAAATTTCTAGTTAACTTTGAGTTTTGTCCAAAAATAAAAGGAAATTCGTACAAAAAAGAAGAAGAAGAAGAAAAGTTACTTGAATCATTATACTGGTTGGAAAAAAAAGTTGTGAAAAAAAAATGAAGAGGGTTCAAGAGTGCAACAACAATATATTGAACAACCCAAATTATAAAAAATGGGGGATGAAAGAGTTTTTGAATTGGAAGGACTCTATGCTCTCTTTGTGAAATCTGATCTTGTGTCTTTGTTCATTATCTTGTATTTATTATTATCTTTTGTATGTCTATCTTCCATCTTGTTCTTATCATAAATTCTAAGTCACTTGATTGTTCCCATTGTTGTCTTGTAAAACATCATTGATAAGGTTCTCTCTTAAGAATTAGCAAAGAAAGTTGAGCTTTAAAAGGCAAGAGTGGTGAGATCATCATCGAAGGAAAGCCTTGATTGTGTGAAACACGAGAGATCCCATTATTTGAGTGAAACACTTAGTTAGTGGGGAGGACCCATATTTTTACTTGTTTGTTGTTTGAAGCTATGAGTGCTCATTGGGGATTTAGTATGGATGGGTTGGAAAGGAGAAAAAAAAGTTGAAATGAAATGAGAAAAAGATATTCAAGAGAAAAAGAAATTCAAGAGAAAGAGGTGAAAGAAAAAGAGATAAGAGAAAGATAAATAATTGAAAAAGAGAGTGAAAAAGAAACACCAAAAGATAAAGAGAAATATGATTACTCTTATTTTTATTCTAACCCATTGTTTGATTGTCAGGATCATCTTGTGAAAGGATTTTAAGAATTTCTTAAAAAGGAGGAAAGCAAAGCATCAAATGAATATCAACTTGAGTTTTCAAAGGCATTTGACGTTGCAATGGAAGGGCATTATCCTTTCCAAGTGGTCGAAAAGATCAATTATACTACTTAAGTACTTATAAACATGAGTTTCATGGTAAGTATTGTAATGCCCTGAAATTTTGATAACTAAAAATAGATGTTTGGTGTATTTCTTGTGTTATTTGATTACTTGATTAATTTGGATGAGTTGATGTATTATGTGAATTAGTCATGTGTGATTTGCTTGATGTGAATGTTTAGTTATGTGGAGTTTTATTGACTTACGTTGAAATTATGAGATTTCAAGTTTTACCTAAACCTATTCCAGTAAAACTATGATCCTAGACTTGTTAACCGTTAGATCTCCTTCAAATTTGGAATTTGGGCTTACAACCAAATTATGGAAGTTTTGACCGTTGTGATTTTCAAAATAACATTTGGAGTATGATTCTTTGGAGCAGAATTCACCCAGGCGAGCATAACTTCGCCCAAGCGAGTTAGAGTTGGATTAGCTCGCCCAGGCGAGCAAAATTTTGCCTGGGCGAGTCTTGTAGGTTACAAATACATCCAGCAATGTAAAACAACCATGATTTAGGTACACTTTAATCAGAGTGGAATCTTCAAAACTCAACTTGAGGATTTGGTAGAGAATAGAGCCTTTAATCCTCCCTTCGCAGTTTCTTCGAGGTAACCATGATTTCTAAGCCTTCTCCTAGTTAGTTTGAGTCTATCTTTGCATCTCTTGTGACTTAGGTACCATTATTGGATGTTTTTACACTTCGTTTGAAAAACCCTTGAAAATGAGACGTTATAAAAGTTGTATTTTTATAAAATAGACTTCGTTTTTGTAACCTTCACTGAACCCTAATCACAGTGGCATGATTAGAATCTCAAAATGACGTCTCTTTGATTTGGATCTCAAAACACCCATTTATCACCTTTTTAAATTGAATGGGTATTTGATCCCAAAAGTTGATATTAACCTAGTCTTTGAAATCTATACAGAATTATCTTTGATTTGGTATATAAAGCTTTGCATTTGGACGAATGGACGTGAACCTAAGAGATCTTAGAACAACGTCGCAAGGAACTAACCAAGAGATATAGATAGGTGAGGGGAGTTTATTGTTTGTTTACAACTTTTGATACCACAGTTGGGTCAGGGAACCCAATTATAGGAATGTATGTTTGTCCTTGTGCATGATGATTTTTAAGAAAAACTGTGTTTATAACAAATGGGATGTGATATATTTGTTATTGATGATTGAAATTGTCAATGATGTTGTTGTATTGATTGGAATTTTTGGGAAAAGTCTTAATTACAGAGGAGACTCTACCCAAAATTTTATATTTGTTCTTCTATTTGCTTTTATATTAAATTTTAAATGAGCATAAGAGTTTGTTTTGAATACCATAGTTCTCCTCTTTAATTTAGAGTTTTTCTTAAAATATCAGTCTCGTGATATTATAGATTCTTGTTGTATAAGGTTTATGTTGACTGAAAACCTAGGGAATATGAATCCCATGCATGAATTTATATGTATGTTTGTGGAATGTGACTGCTTATGATGTTGATGATGATGTTGAGATGAGATGATATTGATGTTGATAATGATATTGAGATGAGATGATGTCATTGTTATGATGTATGTTGTGTATGTACATGGGGGGTGCAGTGACTATGTTGGATATCCCTGGAGGGGGAAATAGAGTGTTTAAAGAGTTTTAAGCATCCCTGGAGAACGAAGGGGATAACTTAGAATCTTTAACTATCCATGGTTAGTGCATTGATGATTGATGCAATCCTACCCCGCAAGGGCATTGGATAGAAGACTCCAAGTAGATTGGGCCAGAGATCCAAGGGAAGGCCCTAGGGTTCTCATGAGCCTTAGGGTAGATTTCGAGCCCATGGGCTAAGTATGAGCCCGCTTATCTTTGTAAATATTAGAATAGGTTTTTCCTTCGTAATGTTGATCCTAAGTGAATATTGAACTCCTAAAACTGTGGTAAACAATCCTAGTGAGTTCAACATACATAGGAAGGTTGAAAGTAAGCCCAAGGCAATCAATATACCATGCTTAAAAAAATAATCGCTGGTGCTGGCAGCTTGGACATACAAACTTGTCAAAATTACTGAGAATTGGTTACTTCGAATTTTGAGCTGAAATTTTTACTGAATTTTCTAGACAACTGGAAAAAAGTTATACAAAAAGAACCAAGTGATTTGGATAAAAGGAAAAAAAATACTAAAAATCACACAAGTTGGCAAAAAAATCAGTATCCAGGAAAAAAAAGTGAAAGGGAAGTGTGCTTGTTGTTTTGGCTCAAAATTTATTCTATAATTGGTGCCTATGTTATACCAATCTTAGTTCCGAAATTTCAATTGAAAATAACTGTGAAAACAAGTGCCAAAGCTAGAGGTTTGTTGAGTGTTTTTTTTATAGTTTTTTTACTCTACTTTAGAGCCATTCTAAGTTTCTCTTTGAGTCCTAGCTTGCTTCTATGTCCTTTTCATTGCTTTAATTGTTGAGTAATCCTTGAAAAATTGTCTTGTTAAAACTCCATTGGTTTAGCTTTCATTTCATTTTTTTGGTCTTTGGTTATTGCTTGTCTCTTTGTTTCCTTGTTTGTGGGTTGCCATATAGGGAATTGAAAGGAGGATTGGTGCCATCCCTTGAAGAATTTGAGTCAAGAAGAAATGGGCCAACCACCTTAAGAGCTATTGGACTAAGAAGCACTCCAAATTGAGTGAATCACCAAAGAGAGAACAACCACCAAAGAGAGAACAACCACCAAAATTGAGGACCATTTTGTAATTTTGTAATTTGCAATTTACTTACCTTCATTGCTTTCAAGTTTTGTAACAAAAAGGTATTTCATTGGAAGTGTGTTAGGAGCCTCCAATAGGTTACCAAACTTTCATTTGTGTGTAATAATTTTTGGCAATTTTTCCTTAGGATAGTGAGTGTTTTGTTGGGAACCTTGAATGTGGTCATCCAAACACTCTTAGGATTCTCCTAGTTTACATTTCTTGCTTACTTTCATAGCTTATTTCCTTTACCTTCCATTGTCAAACCGCCTAGATAGCTTTCCTTTTACCAATTAGTTTTTTACCTTATCTTTCACACCTCTTTTAGTGTTTATTTTGGCTAGTTTCAACCATAGTTTCTTTTACCTTTTGTTTTCAAACCTCCAATAAGAAAGAACCACAACTTAGGAACCAACATAAGTCATCATTCATCTAGTGTTAATGGGGAGGGTACTAGTCATAAAGACCCTTTATCTAGAATCTTACATGAGTTGAGTTCCCTCAAGTTATGGAAAGAAAAACAATAGAGAAAAGAAAAAGGAAAAAAAAGAGTGGAAGAAATAAGTGAAGATGAAAGAAAGAAAATAAGAGAGGAAGAAAGAAGAAAATTAATGAAAGAAATGAAAAGAGAAAAACATGCCTCCTATATTAGTCATAACTCTTGCAAGAGCCTAAGTGAAGAACTTCGTGACTATTACGAAGGAAGGCATAGGTCACATCTTAGACCTCACTCCCATAGAAGAGAAAAGGACAGAAAGCCTCAAGAGGCTAACATTAACCTCCCATACTTCCATGGGAAGGACAATGTAGAGGCTAACTTAGTTTGGGAAATAAGGGTAGAGCAACAACTTAAAAAGAAGTCTACATCAAAATCTTATGGCTCTCACTCTTATCCAAAGAAAGACCAAGGTCAAGGCATCTTAGGGGTGACACCTTCTAAGCCCAAAGATGATAAGGGGAAGACAATAGAAAAGTAAGCCCCTAAGGTTAGTATGCAAGAGAAAACTAGCTCTATAAAGTGCTTTAAATGTCTTGGAAGAGAACACATTACTTCTCAATGCCCCACCATAAAAACCATGATTATGAGGGGCCAAGACATTTATAGTAGCCAAGATAAGGCTACTACTTCACCTTCCTCTAGTAAAAGTGAAAAAGCAAAAGGGGGAGAATCTAGTGAAGAAATCTACCCCCTAGAAGAAGGACAACCATTAGTGGTTAAAGAGAAGTCTAAGGAGGTAACTGTCTCCTCCAAGAGGTTAGCTAAGAAGGAAACTCATTTTACAATAAAGACAAACATTAAAGAAACTTTCCCTCTTAGACAACCTCCACATTTTCTCTTTTGTAAAAAGACACTTGCTAGCATTGCCACACCTCTTGGGCTTGAGTTTATTCCTCTAGTAAAGAAGTTGTGGGATGATGGTTTGGTTCGCAAGAGCTTAAATCCTTGTGCTTTGTTGGTGCCCAAAATAGGTATTATTAGGAACCAAGTTCCTAAAATAGGTGGTATGATGAATCTTTTGAGTGGTGCAACCCTCTTTTCTAAAATCACTCGTGCACTTATCTTCGTGGTGTGTGTACATAGGGACCCATTAGGTAGGTTTGTTCTTATTTTTAGTTTCAATACAAACCTAGGTACTCATATGGGACACCTTAGGTTTGTCATACTTTTTGGTAGGAATAATCAATATGAAAATACAGAAAAAATGTATGTTTTATTGCGTTACTTTTCTTAATTTTTCAAATAGTGATCAAGGGGTTCCCATGAACCCTAAGAGAGTAAAGGTCATTCCTGAGTGACCCACTCCACCAAGTATAAGAAAAATTTGGGGCTTCCATGACTTAGCAAACTTTTACAAAAGGTTTGTCCCATATTTTTCTATACTTGTAGCACCACTTATTGAGTTGGTGAGAAACCATGTTCCTTCATGGGAAGATGCCCAGGAAATGGGTTTTCAGACCTTACCTTACTTCAGCATACCAAACACCACTAATACATATGTTTTTGTTCTTTTTACAGGTGTTGAGGGAAGAAGCCTAGAGTATGAAGAACCTCAAGATTTGAGGTCATATCCTTTCCAAGGTGGAGGGAATGATGCAATCCTACCCCGCAAGGACATTGGATAGAAGACTCCAAGTAGATTGGGCCAGAGATCCAAGGGAAGGCCCTAGGGTTCTCATGAGCCTTAGGGTAGATTTCGAGCCCATGGGCTAAGTATGAGCCCACTTATCTTTGTAAATATTAGAATAGGTTTTTCCTTCGTTTGGGCCTTGTATTTTGGCCATTCTAGTAGTATAGGGTTTTAGCCTTGTATTTTGAGGCATTTTGAGTAGTCTTTGTAGTAGGGATTTTTTTTTATATTTTCATGTATTTTGTCATGGGGGTGAGCTTAGCTATTATAGGGGGTGTGTAGCTAAGCTCTAGCTTCTCATCTGAAGGAGGTGAGCTTAGCTATTAGAGAGGTATGTGTATCTAAGCTCTAGCTTCTTTAGGAATCTTCTTTAGGAATCTTCTTAAGGAAGATTCTCAAGGAGGTGAGCTTAGTTATGAGAGGGGTGTGTGTAGCTAAGCTCTAGCTTCTCATGGAAGTTTTCTCAAAGAAGCTTCTCAAGAAAGCTTCTCAAGGAAGCTACCTAGTCTATAAATAGAAGCATGTGTAACACTTGTTGTAACTTTGATGAATGAGAGTCTTGTGAGACACAACTCAAAGTTCAACTTCTCTCCCTTTTTCTTCCTTCAATTTTGTGCTCCCCCCTCTCTCTTTCTCTCCCTCTTTCTTTTCGTCCATTGAAGCATCCTCTCCAAGCTTCTTATCCAAGGCTCATCTTGGGGGTGAAGCTCCTTCTTCCTTGGCTTATTCCCTAGTGGATGATGTCTCCCCTCTCCTCTTCTCCTTTGCCTTCCGCTGCATCTCCATGGTGTAAAATCACCATTGAAGGACCTCATTGAAGCTCAAAGATCCAGCCTCCATAGAAGCTCCATAAGCAAGCTTCCATCAATGATGCTCATGTTTCATACTTCATATTGGATGGAAATAGTATAAACTTTATCAGTAAGTACATGTAGTTTTTCATGAGGAAAAATACTTGTACTTGGGGGCATGTCACTCAGTTTGGAACTTCCTTAAGACTCATGTCACTCAGTTTGTTGATCATTTATAATAAACTCACCCTTGCAACTTTTATACAGTGTGGTTGGTGCCTGTGATGATCTTAAACTTTCATTCGTGGGAGCAGATGAACAGCAGTAGGTGACTTGGAGGCAGGTCTTTTGTTGGAGCCGCCAAACTGACGTGATAACGTTGGAATTTATTTTGGAGGAGAGTTGTGTTTTGATATCAACTTGTTAGGACTTTTGGCAAGCGTACCAATTGTCGTTGTAGGTTTCACATTTATAAAAGAGTTCATCTCCATAGGGACTTGAGTTTACTTACTTCATTCGGATAAAGTTTATCAGTTCAATAGTTATGTACAAATTTAATCTAATGTCATTGGTTTTGGTTTGACTAACTAAAGACAACTTAAAGTAAAAGAATAGTGAAAATAACAGAATTACAAGAATTATAGAAATAACAAAATTCAGTGTGTCAAAAATACGTAAATTAAGGAAGTGACTTAAATTAATTCAAGAAAACATAGGATTGGATTTAATCGTTCATACCCTTAGTATCCACATATATCAATCATTTTCCAACATTACTGATGCACACATTAAGTTATCCCATGTGGATCCCTCGCACTAGGAACCTAAGAATATTTACTAAATATTGATTCCTCGCATATGCAATTGTTAGTGCTTAGCTTTACTGAGTTTTAAAAGATTGGCTAAAATTTTGTTAAAACATAAGCACTTAGGCAATGAAGGAAAGCTGGAGTTACTGCACATGATGTCTAACATTATGTCAAGGAATCAGATTGGGCTGCACAATGCACAAGGCAAGATAAAATGTCAAATGAAGAATTGAAGCTGCAGGATCCACGATGTCGGATACAATGTCCAGGACATCCTGCCCGAAAATACTGGACACATAAATCTGTTATATCTTTAACAGATTAATGTGCAGTTAGCAACAGATTAGGCGCTATAATCTTTAGGAACGAATTAAAAGATAATTAAAGTTTGAATTACAAACTTGAATAGTTTCGTTCAGGGATTAGAGATTGAAGATAAAAACTAAAAGATAAAACTTTATCTTTTAGATCTTTAAGTGCAGATTTTCAGGAGAATGATAGATCTTATCCAGCGCAAGTTGTTGCAGCCCAGATACGTACACTGCTATATAAACATGAAGGCTGCACGGGTTTTTCATCAAGTCAGAGATTGAAGAGTTATTTTGTGAGTTTTGTGACTTGAGTGTTTTTGTGAGCCACCTTGATGCTACCCTAACATCAAGTGTTGGACCTGAGTGTGTAGAGTTGATCTCTATTGTTCAGAGAGCAATCTCTGGTGTGTCTTTGATTTGTCTATAAACACGGGTGAGTGATTGAGAGGGAGTGAGAGGGGTTCTCATATCTAAGAGTGGCTCTTAGGTAGAAGTTGCATGGGTAGTGGTTAGGTGAGAAGGTTGTATACAGTGGCTGTTAGATCTTCGAACTAATACTATTTTAGTGGATTTCCTCCCTGGCTTGGTAGCCCCCAGATGTAGGTGACGTTGCACCGAACTGGGTTAACAATTCCCTTGTGTTATTTACTTGTTTAATCTGTTCATACTGTCATATATAACCTGCATGTTCTGAAGCGCGATGTCGTGACATCCTGTACGACATCTGTCCTCAGTATCAGAATTTCAATTGGTATCAGAGCGGGCACTCTAAATCACTGAGTGAGATCTAGGGAGATAAATTCTGATGAACATGGAGAAAGAAGGAGGACCAGTGAACAGACCACCAATTCTGGATGGAACCAACTATGAATACTGGAAAGCAAGGATGGTGGCCTTCCTCAAATCACTGGATAGCAGAACCTGGAAAGCTGTCATCAAAGGCTGGGAACATCCCAAGATGCTGGACACAGAAGGAAAGCCCACTGATGAATTGAAGCCAGAAGAAGACTGGACAAAAGAAGAAGACGAATTGGCACTTGGAAACTCCAAAGCCTTGAATGCCCTATTCAATGGAGTTGACAAGAATATCTTCAGATTGATCAACACATGCACAGTTGCCAAGGATGCATGGGAGATTCTGAAAACCACTCATGAAGGAACCTCCAAAGTGAAGATGTCCAGATTGCAACTATTGGCTACAAAATTCGAAAATCTGAAGATGAAGGAGGAAGAATGCATTCATGACTTCCACATGAACATTCTTGAAATTGCCAATGCTTGCACTGCCTTGGGAGAAAGGATGACAGATGAAAAGCTGGTGAGAAAGATCCTCAGATCCTTGCCTAAGAGATTTGACATGAAAGTCACTGCAATAGAGGAGGCCCAAGACATTTGCAACATGAGAGTAGATGAACTCATTGGTTCTCTTCAAACCTTTGAGCTAGGACTCTCAGATAGGACTGAAAAGAAGAGTAAGAGCCTTGCGTTCGTGTCCAATGATGAAGGAGAAGAAGATAAGTATGACCTGGATACTGATGAAGGTCTAACTAACGCAGTTGTGCTCCTTGGAAAACAGTTCAACAAAGTGCTGAACAGAATGGACAGGAGGCAGAAACCACATGTCCGGAACATCCCTTTCGACATCAGGAAAGGTAGTGAATACCAGAAGAAGTCAGATGAAAAGCCCAGTCACAGCAAAGGAATTCAATGCCATGGGTGTGAAGGCTATGGACACATCAAAGCTGAATGTCCCACCCATCTCAAGAAGCAGAGGAAAGGACTTTCTGTATGTTGGTCTGATGATACAGAGAGTGAACAAGAAAGTGATTCTGACAGAGATGTGAATGCACTCACTGGGAGATTTGAATCTGATGAAGATTCAAGTGATATTGATATTGAAATCACTTTTGATGAGCTTGCTATATCCTATAGAGAACTATGCATCAAAAGTGAGAAGATTCTTCAGCAAGAAGCACAACTGAAGAAGGTCATTGCAAATCTGGAGGCTGAGAAGGAGGCACATGAAGAGGAGATCTCTGAACTTAAAGGAGAAATTGGTTTTCTGAACTCTAAACTGGAAAACATGACAAAATCAATAAAGATGCTGAATAAAGGCTCAGATATGCTTGATGAGGTGCTACAGCTTGGGAAGAATGTTGGAAACCAGAGAGGACTTGGATTTAATCATAAATCTGCTGGCAGAACAACCATGACAGAATTTGTTCCTGCCAAAAACAGCACTGGAGCCACGATGTCACAACATCGGTCTCGACATCATGGAACTCAGCAGAAAAAGAGCAAAAGAAAGAAGTGGAGGTGTCACTACTGTGGCAAGTATGGTCACATAAAGCCCTTTTGCTATCATCTACATGGCCATCCACATCATGGAACTCAAAGTAGCAGCAGCGGAAGGAAGATGATGTGGGTTCCAAAACACAAGATTGTTAGTCTTGTTGCTCATACTTCACTTAGAGCATCAGCTAAGGAAGATTGGTACCTAGATAACGGCTGTTCCAGACACATGACAGGAGTTAAAGAATTCCTGGTGAACATTGAACCCTGCTCCACTAGCTATGTGACATTTGGAGATGGCTCTAAAGGAAAGATCACTGGAATGGGAAAGCTAGTCCATGATGGACTTCCTAGTCTGAACAAAGTACTGCTGGTAAAGGGACTGACTGCAAACTTGATCAGCATCAGTCAGTTGTGTGATGAAGGATTCAATGTAAACTTCACAAAGTCAGAATGCTTGGTGACAAATGAGAAGAGTGAAGTTCTAATGAAGGGCAGCAGATCAAAGGACAACTGTTACCTATGGACACCTCAAGAAACCAGTTACTCCTCCACGTGTCTATCCTCCAAAGAAGATGAAGTCAACATATGGCATCAAAGATTTGGACATCTGCACTTAAGAGGCATGAAGAAAATCATTGACAAAGGTGCTGTTAGAGGCATTCCCAATCTGAAAATAGAAGAAGGCAGAATCTGTGGGGAATGTCAGATTGGAAAGCAAGTCAAGATGTCCCACCAGAAGCTTCAACATCAGACCACTTCCAGGGTGCTGGAACTACTTCACATGGACTTGATGGGGCCTATGCAAGTTGAAAGCCTTGGAGGAAAGAGGTATGCCTATGTTGTTGTGGATGATTTCTCCAGATTTACCTGGGTCAACTTTATCAGAGAGAAAACAGACACCTTTGAAGTATTCAAAGAGTTGAGTCTAAGACTTCAAAGAGAAAAAGACTGTGTCATCAAGAGAATTAGGAGTGACCATGGCAGAGAGTTTGAAAACAGCAAGTTTACTGAATTCTGCACATCTGAAGGCATCACTCATGAGTTCTCTGCAGCCATCACACCTCAACAAAATGGCATAGTTGAAAGGAAAAATAGAACTTTGCAAGAAGCTGCTAGGGTCATGCTTCATGCCAAAGAACTTCCCTATAATCTCTGGGCTGAAGCCATGAACACAGCATGCTATATCCACAACAGAGTCACACTTAGAAGGGGGACTCCAACCACACTGTATGAAATCTGGAAAGGGAGGAAGCCAACTGTCAAGCACTTCCACATCTTTGGAAGTCCATGTTACATTTTGGCAGATAGAGAGCAAAGGAGAAAGATGGATCCCAAGAGTGATGCAGGAATATTCTTGGGATACTCCACAAACAGCAGAGCATATAGAGTATTAAATTCCAGAACCAGAACTGTGATGGAATCCATCAATGTGGTTGTTGATGATCTAACTCCAGCAAGAAAGAAGGATGTCGAAGAAGATGTCAGAACATCGGGAGACAATGTAGCAGATACAGCTAAAAGTGCAGAAAATGCAGAAAACTCTGATTCTGCTACAGATGAACCAAACATCAATCAACCTGACAAGAGTCCTTCCATTAGAATCCAGAAGATGCACCCCAAGGAGCTGATTATAGGAGATCCAAACAGAGGAGTCACTACAAGATCAAGGGAGATTGAGATTGTCTCCAATTCATGCTTTGTCTCCAAAACTGAGCCAAAGAATGTGAAAGAGGCACTGACTGATGAGTTCTGGATCAATGCTATGCAAGAAGAATTGGAGCAATTCAAAAGGAATGAAGTTTGGGAGCTAGTTCCTAGACCCGAGGGAACTAATGTGATTGGCACCAAGTGGATCTTCAAGAACAAAACCAATGAAGAAGGTGTTATAACCAGAAACAAGGCCAGACTTGTTGCTCAAGGCTACACTCAGATTGAAGGTGTAGACTTTGATGAAACTTTCGCCCCTGTTGCTAGACTTGAGTCCATCAGATTGTTACTTGGTGTAGCTTGCATCCTCAAATTCAAGCTGTACCAGATGGATGTGAAGAGCGCGTTTCTGAATGGATACCTGAATGAAGAAGCCTATGTGGAGCAGCCAAAGGGATTTGTAGATCCAACTCATCCAGATCATGTATACAGGCTCAAGAAGGCTCTCTATGGATTGAAGCAAGCCCCAAGAGCTTGGTATGAAAGGCTAACAGAGTTCCTTACTCAGCAAGGGTATAGGAAGGGAGGAATTGACAAGACTCTCTTTGTCAAACAAGATGCTAAAAACTTGATGATAGCACAGATATATGTTGATGACATTGTGTTTGGAGGGATGTCGAATGAGATGCTTCGACATTTTGTTCAACAGATGCAATCTAAATTTGAAATGAGTCTTGTTGGAGAGCTGACTTATTTTCTGGGACTCCAGGTGAAGCAGATGGAAGACTTCATGTTCCTCTCACAAAGCAAGTATGCAAAGAACATTGTCAAGAAGTTTGGGATGGAAAATGCCAGCCATAAAAGAACACCTGCACCTACTCACTTGAAGCTGTCAAAGGATGAAGCTGGCACCAGTGTTGATCAAAGTCTGTACAGAAGCATGATTGGAAGCTTACTATATTTAACAGCAAGCAGACCTGACATCACCTTTGCAGTAGGTGTTTGTGCAAGATATCAAGCCGATCCCAAGATAAGTCACTTGAATCAAGTAAAGAGAATTCTGAAATATGTAAATGGCACCAGTGACTATGGGATTATGTACTGTCATTGTTCAGATTCAATGCTGGTTGGATATTGTGATGCTGATTGGGCTGGAAGTGCAGATGACAGAAAAAGCACTTCTGGTGGATGTTTCTATTTGGGAAACAACCTTATTTCATGGTTCAGCAAGAAGCAGAACTGTGTGTCCCTATCTACTGCAGAAGCAGAGTATATTGCAGCAGGAAGCAGTTGTTCACAACTAGTTTGGATGAAGCAGATGCTGAAGGAGTACAATGTCGAACAAGATGTCATGACATTGTACTGTGACAACATGAGTGCTATTAATATTTCTAAAAATCCTGTTCAACACAGCAGAACCAAGCACATTGACATTAGACATCATTATATTAGAGATCTTGTTGATGATAAAGTTATCACACTGGAGCATGTTGCCACTGAGGAACAAGTAGCAGATATTTTCACAAAGGCATTGGATGCAAATCAGTTTGAAAAACTGAGGGGCAAGCTGGGCATTTGTCTGCTAGAGGAGTTATAGCAATTACTTCTATCTGAACGTGCTCAAACGTCAATAGCACGTTCACTACTGAGCCAAAACAAATTCAACCTTCGTTTCACACGTCCCTCTACATTCCTCATTCAAACCTACATTTTCGTGGCAATCTCGTTTTTATCAGCATTCCCCAACACTTCTCAGATATTCACGAAACCACTCCAAAAGCTTTGCTTCTCCATGGCTACCTCACCAAAAGAGACCTCATCCCCTGTTTCACCCTCTGTACCATCATCTCCATCATCCACCAAAACTCCATCAAACCAGGAACAACCTGAATTCAATATCCAACCCATACAAATGATTCCTGGTCCAGGCCCTGTTCCTGAGAAACTGGTCCCTAAAAGACAACAGAGAGTGAAGATTTCTGAAAACCCTAGCTTTGCAACAAGCCCTAGGGAAGAAGACACTGAGATGGATAAGAAGATCCGCAGTCTTGTGAATAGCATTTTGAAAAATGCTTCTGTCCCTGATGCTGATAAAGATGTTCCAACATCTTCCACCCCAAATGCTGAAGTCCGCTCTTCATCCAGTGAAGAGGAATCAACAGAGGAAGAGGATCAAGCCACAGAGGAGACCCCTGCACCAAGGGCACCAGAACCTGCTCCAGGTGACCTCATTGACCTAGAAGAAGTGGAATCTGATGAGGAACCCATTGCCAAAAAGTTGGCACCTGGCATTGCAAAAAGATTACAAAGCAGAAAGGGAAAAACCCCCATTACTAGGTCTGGACGAATCAAAACTACTGCACAGAAGAA
The DNA here is from genome assembly GCF_000004515.6 of Glycine max. Lineage (NCBI taxonomy): Eukaryota > Viridiplantae > Streptophyta > Magnoliopsida > Fabales > Fabaceae > Glycine > Glycine max. The sequence continues at coordinate 39,939,630 of NC_038250.2, forward strand.
GAGCACACCAATCACTCCTACCACATCCAGATGGAGCAAAGTTGCAATCCCTTCCAAGAAGAGGAAAGAAATTTCCTCATCTGATTCTGATGATGATGTCGAACTAGATGTTCCCGACATCAAGAGAGCCAAGAAATCGGGGAAAAAGGTGCCTGGAAATGTCCCTGATGCCCCATTGGACAACATTTCATTCCACTCCATTGGCAATGTTGAAAGGTGGAAATTTGTGTATCAACGCAGACTTGCTTTAGAAAGAGAACTGGGAAGAGATGCCTTGGATTGCAAGGAGATCATGGACCTCATCAAGGCTGCTGGACTGCTGAAAACTGTCACCAAGTTGGGAGATTGCTATGAAAGTCTAGTCAGAGAATTCATTGTCAACATTCCCTCTGACATAACAAACAGAAAGAGTGATGAGTATCAGAAAGTGTTTGTCAGAGGAAAATGTATTAGATTCTCCCCTGCTGTAATCAACAAGTACCTGGGCAGACCAACTGAAGGAGTGGTGGATATTGCTGTTTCTGAGCATCAAATTGCCAAGGAAATCACTGCCAAGCAAGTCCAGCATTGGCCAAAGAAAGGGAAGCTTTCTGCAGGGAAGCTAAGTGTGAAGTATGCAATCTTGCATAGGATTGGCACTGCCAACTGGGTACCCACCAATCATACTTCCACTGTTGCCACAGGTTTGGGTAAATTTCTGTATGCTGTTGGAACCAAGTCCAAATTTAATTTTGGAAACTATATTTTTGATCAAACTATTAAGCATTCAGAATCTTTTGCTGTCAAATTACCCATTGCCTTCCCAACTGTATTGTGTGGCATTATGTTGAGTCAACATCCCAATATTTTAAACAACATTGACTCTGTGAAGAAGAGAGAATCTCCTCTATCCCTGCATTACAAACTGTTTGAGGGGACACATGTCCCAGACATTGTCTCGACATCAGGGAAAGCTGCTGCTTCAGGTGCTGTGTCCAAGGATGATTTGATTGCTGAACTCAAGGACACATGCAAGGTGCTGGAGGCAACCATCAAAGCCAACACAGAGAAGAAAATGGAGCTGGAACGCCTGATCAAAAGACTCTCAGACAATGGCGTTGATGATGGAGAAGCAGCTGAGGAAGAAGAAGATGCAGCAGAGGATACAGAATCAGATGATGATGATTCTGATGCCACCCCATAACCATCAGACCTTTATGTTTTTGCTTTTTACTCTTACTAGCTATTGGGGCATGTCCTTTTGAACAATTGATTGTTATTGGTCTGTAATAATTGCACATTAATTTCATGCATTCTACTTTTGCCAAATTCTGTCTAAAAAGGGGGAGTAGTAGGATATTATGCATGATTTATGATTTTGAGGGGGAGTAGTATTTGTACTGCTGCTGCTGCTGATGATGATTGATGTAAGCTACTGAAACTAGTAGCTGATAGAAGATGCTGCAGTGAACTGCTGCCTAGCAGAATATTCACTTCACAGCAGCAAGAGCATGGAGACAGGGGGAGCAGAAAGCTGATGTCACGTGAGATGTCTTGACATCCTGGAAAAGACTTGTAGATGTGCAACTTGCAGAATTTTGCTGTCACCACTACAGATACTGCTGTGCTTGACTACTCTGATAATGAAAGTTGTTGATCCCACTTGCATGACTGCTCGTACCTGCTCAGGAAGTGTCTAAGTATGTTTTAGACAAAATTTGCCAAAGGGGGAGATTGTTAGTGCTTAGCTTTACTGAGTTTTAAAAGATTGGCTAAAATTTTGTTAAAACATAAGCACTTAGGCAATGAAGGAAAGCTGGAGTTACTGCACATGATGTCTAACATTATGTCAAGGAATCAGATTGGGCTGCACAATGCACAAGGCAAGATAAAATGTCAAATGAAGAATTGAAGCTGCAGGATCCACGATGTCGGATACAATGTCCAGGACATCCTGCCCGAAAATACTGGACACATAAATCTGTTATATCTTTAACAGATTAATGTGCAGTTAGCAACAGATTAGGCGCTATAATCTTTAGGAACGAATTAAAAGATAATTAAAGTTTGAATTACAAACTTGAATAGTTTCGTTCAGGGATTAGAGATTGAAGATAAAAACTAAAAGATAAAACCTTATCTTTTAGATCTTTAAGTGCAGATTTTCAGGAGAATGATAGATCTTATCCAGCGCAAGTTGTTGCAGCCCAGATACGTACACTGCTATATAAACATGAAGGCTGCACGGGTTTTCTATCAAGTCAGAGATTGAAGAGTTATTTTGTGAGTTTTGTGACTTGAGTGTTTTTTTGTGAGCCACCTTGATGCTACCCTAACATCAAGTGTTGGACCTGAGTGTGTAGAGTTAATCTCTATTGTTCAGAGAGCAATCTCTGGTGTGTCTTTGATTTGTCTGTAAACACGGGTGAGTGATTGAGAGGGAGTGAGAGGGGTTCTCATATCTAAGAGTGGCTCTTAGGTAGAAGTTGCATGGGTAGTGGTTAGGTGAGAAGGTTGTATACAGTGGCTGTTAGATCTTCGAACTAATACTATTTTAGTGGATTTCCTCCCTGGCTTGGTAGCCCCCAGATGTAGGTGACGTTGCACCGAACTGGGTTAACAATTCCCTTGTGTTATTTACTTGTTTAATCTGTTCATACTGTCATATATAACCTGCATGTTCTGAAGCGCGATGTCGTGACATCCTGTACGACATCTGTCCTCAGTATCAGAATTTCAGCAATAAATACCCTAGCATTACAATTACATTCTCGATCTTTTTGCAATCAAAATGTTATGCTCTATTCCTAGCAACGTAATGTAAAGAGTAAAATTGTTCAGTTCAAATTCTAAGATTACTTTCTAGTCTCACTTAAAATCCATTTTCATGACACTAGTGATCAAATAGAATCAAGCATTACGAGTAGAATGAAATTACCAATAATGAGTAGAAAATACTTATCAAAAGGTATATAAGGGTACAAAGATTACATCCAATCCTTAAGAAAAACTAATTGATCATTGTGCAGAGCACAAGACTAACAAGAGAAATGATGAAGGAAGTGATCCATGATCACAACTCTACAACACTTCAGCTCCACTTTTTCTCTTCTCCTTCTTCTTTTCTGGCTTTCTCTATGTTTTTCTCTGTATTTTGCTTCTGCTAGATGGATTTTCTCCTTCAACATGCATGGCTATTTATAGAAAACAACCTAGGAGAGCAGACAAATTCACCCAAGCGAATTGTAATTCGCCCAGGTGAGTTTGTTGCTTAGGACTAAAGTTACATCTTTAGCCCAGGCAAGCTAGATGCTAGCCTGGGCGAATTTGGGGTCAGAAATCTTTGTGAAAAGACCATTTTGCCCTTCCTTTTGGTTTTGTTTAAAAGGGTAGTTTATAACAAACAACCATCAAAACCTACAAAATCATGGATGAATCTTTCATATGTAAACAACAACATTAGTAAATGTACAATATATATAAACAACTAGATTTAAGGGTAGTTTATAAGAAAACTATTACAATCAAAGGATAAGTGCTAACAATTTAATCCAAAAAATAACTAAAATTTGGCACTTATCAACTCCCCTAACCTAGAATCTTGCTTGTCTTCAACAAAGTAAAGAAAAATTACAAATAACAATAGTATAAGTATAAATAAATATGCTTCAAAAATTGTGAACATGCTTTGTGAAGAATCAATCCCCGAACTGATTAGAACAACATTTTTCAAAATGTAACAATGAGAAATGAAAGCACAAAAATGGAATTCACAGAACCAAAAATGAGATTAAGATCAATTTGCATTTTGTTTTCTAAAGAACATCAGAGGAAACATTGGATTCATTCAAATAGAGGAAAACCTCTCAAAGGTGTATAATTCTCACAGAGGCAAGTGTTTCATCTCAATTCCAATCATTGATATGTCATAAATCAATTTTGCAAGTCATTTCCCATCAAATTAAAGATAATGTGCATCATCATCATGGATCAGTAGGTCTTTTAAGGTTGGACCTGGTTTTGAAGGAAATCTTGGTTTTTCTAGATATTCAAACATACCTTGAGAATAAGAGAGTAGGCATAAAAAATATAACTAATAACTTCAACGAACAATCACTTGCTATCCTTTTTTTGTTTCAACCAAGTTATCACTTCTTTCTATTTAGATATTTACAACAACTCTGTACATGATTCAGACATTTATTTATCTACAAAGAACATTGTTTTTCCTTTTCTTTTCTATTTTTGTTCTTTTCTTTTCTGATAAATATTTAATTTCCTTTAATACACATAAAAACAGAGTATGTACATCACATTAATCACCAAATGATAGAAATCCCCATCAAAACACCCTTGCTCTCCTAACCTCAGGTAAGGTAGGAAACTTTTATCCTAGGTTAGTGTTCCAACAAAATATCAAGTGTTTGGCTCAAAGGGCTTGCAAATGGTAGAATAATATACATTGGGATAGTTGTCTGGCCAGTGGCTTAAAATGTAAAGAAAGAAAGAATGCCTAGATCATATCCATGAATCATGTTATGATAATTAGAAATTCATGTAAAACCAACTGTAGAACATATCAATGAGGACACTCAATGTAAAATCTGTCGTTGTACACAGTCACTAAAGCTTAAGGCTTGTTTCCATATTCAAATCAAATCAATGGCTTGAAAGTTATTCTTTTATCAAGTCCATGCAAAAACATATGAATTCATTGGGTTGTGAGAAAGTCCTTCAGTTTTTTCAATTCTCAATGTTTTCAAAAGAATTCTTTTGTTGTGTTCTAATCCAAAAATAAGTTTTTTTTTAAAAAATTGGTTGTTTGATTCTTTCCAAAGCATGCTATGTTCAATAATTATTTTTTTGTTTAAGTCCCAAAAAGAGTTATAATCTATAACTATACTAAAAGAATATCAAACCACACGTAAATTAGTCAAAATAAAAAAGCGTAAGTTTGTAAACAAAAATCCAAAACAATAACTAAGGTAGTGAAAGCGATAAATGTGTTTTGATATCAAGTTGTTAGGACTTTTGGCAAGCCAACCAATTGTCCTTGTAGGTTTCACATTTATAAAAGAGTTCATCTCTACAAGGACTTGAGTTTACTTACTTCATTCGGATAAAGGTTATCAGTTCAATAGTTATGTACAAATTTAATCGAATGTCATTCGTTTTGGTTTGACTAACAAAAGATAACTTATAGTAAATGAATAGTGAAAATAACGGAATTACGGAAATAAAAAAGGAAATACGAAAATAAAAAAATACGAAAATAACGAAATTCAGTGCGTCAGAAATACATAAATTATGGAAACGACTTAAATTAATTCAAGAAAACATAGGATTGGATTTCATCATTAATACCCTTAGTATCCTAATAAGATTAACATATTTGAATCATTTTACAACATTACCGATGCACACATTAAGTTATCCCAAGTCAATCCCTCGCACTTAGAACCTAAGAATATTTACTAAATATTGATTCCTCGCATATGCAGTAAATACCTCAGCATTAAAATTATATTCTCATGCTTTTTGCAATCAAAATGTTATACTCTATTCCTAGCGACATAACATAAAGAGTAATGACAAAGATTACATCCAGAAGGGTACATAAGGGTACAAAGATTACATCCAATCCTTAAGAAAAATTAATCGATCATCACAACTTACAAGAGAAATGATGAAGGAAGTGATTCACGGTCACAACTCTGCAATGCCTCGGCTCCACTTTTCCTCTTCTCCTTCTTCTTCCTGACTTTCTCTACATTTTTCTCTGTATTTTGCTTCTGCTGGATGGATTTTCTCCTTCAACATGCATGGCTATTTATAGAAAATAACCTAGGAGAGCAGACAAATTTGCCTAGGCGAGTTTGTTGCTTAGGGCTGAAGTTACATCTTTAGCCCAAGCGAGCTAGATGCTAGACTGGGCGAATTTGGGGTTAGAATTCTTTGTGAAAAGACCATTTTGTCCTTCTTTTTGGCTTTGTTTCTGGATCTAACAAAAAACCATCAAAACCTACAAAATCATGGATGAATCTTTCATATTTAAACAACAACATTAGTAAATGTACAATATATATAAACAACTAGATTTAAGGGTAGTTTATAAGAAAACTATTACAATTAAAGGATAAGAGCTAACAATTTAATCCTAAAAATAACTGAAATTTGGCAATTATCACAACTCTTCCTTAGTTGGTTCCTTGACTCTTTTTGATTGGGCATGTAAGTCCTAGATTTAGATATATGTAAAAAATGAATTATGTTTTGACATTTAAATGATGTATAGGGATTTAATATATATATATATATATATATATATATATATATATATATATATATATATATATATGTATATGTATGTATGTATGTATGTATGTATTTATTCACGTGTTTGTGTAGTGTTTGATGAATATATATTGCGAAAAATGAAATGCCACATTTTATAGTTAGTGATATCAATGTCACTTTTATTGTTGTTGACTTCACTTTGTTTAATGTAAATGATGAACTCAATTTGAAGGCAAATGTTTTTGAAGAAGGAGGGAATGATATGATCCAACAAAGGTCCAATTACTTCAAGTATCTTTTGCAATGGATGAAAGGCCCAATGACTAATGCAAGACCAAAAAGAATCAAGAAGAATTTTCAAAGCTTAGTGATACAAGTTCCCAAACCAAGAATTGTTTCATTTCAACAACCCGAAGATAAATTCAATAAACTTAAAGACAATAATCCATGTGCTTATACTCAATATCCGAATATAGGCTGGAGTTTATTTGGATGGATCACATAGATTTTGGGCTAAAGAACCAATTAAGGTCCATTTTCTATTTTTTCTTTGATTTTTCGTATTTTATTTTGTGTATTAAGTTCAGATGACTCTTGACATCTTTTAGGTCAGCTTTTATGTTTTTTAGGCTTCCCAAGTTATTTAGTGGTTAATAGAGTTTTACTTCTAGTGGAAAATTAATGCAAGTGAGAATTTAATTCTTAGAGGAAATTAATTCCTAGTGGGATGTTTAGTGGGAATCCTTGGCTATAAATAGAGGAAACTTTGTAACTTTGAGGTAGAATGAGTTTGCATGAAAGTTTGAGTTTTCTCCCTTTTGTGGAGCTTCCCTTAGTTCTTAGGCAAAGAATTAAATATGATCTTATCAAGCAAACTTATGGGGATCAAATCTATGACTTATCGCGCACCTGTTCACCTATTTTTTGAGTGTGACATCAACATCCTTCTCTAAAAGAAAACTAAATCAATTTCTAAGTCTAAAATCTTCAAGGCGGTCCATCTTGTTGATTGTTGGACGATGGCATCAATATCCAACTTTTACCTCTTTATAGTTTTTATTTGAAAAAATAAATAAATAAGTTGTTGATTTTTGGACGATGGACGCTAGAGATTGGGTGGACAACAACCTTGGCCGTCTTGTAACGCCCTGAAATTTTGATAACTTAAAATTGATGTTTAATGTATTTCTCAAGTTACTTGATTATTTGATTGATTTGGATAAGTTGAGGTATTTGTGTGAATTAGCCATGAGTGATTTTCTTGATGTGGATGTTGAGTTTTGTGGAGTTTTACTGACCTAGGTTGAAATTATGAGATTTCAAGTCTTATTCAAACATGTTCCGATAAAACTACAATCTCGGATTCGTTAACCATTAGATCACCTTCAAATTTGGATTGTAGGTTTATAACTCAAGCTTACATGTTTTAACTGTTGAGATTGCACATATAACATTTTTGTACAGCTCGCTTAGCGAGACTAGTGCGCTAAGCGCAATTCCTAACTTGAGAGGGAAATTTGCATAGTGAGATGGGCATGATAACCTGAGAGGGAAATTTTCCTAGTGAGACAGAGCGAAATCCTCATAATCCATCTCAAGGATTTGATGGAGAACAAGCTCCCAATTATTTCTTTCATAGTTTCTCTAAGGTAATCTTGACTTCTATGCCTTTCTCCTAATTAGTTTGAGCTTCTCTTAGTGTCCTTTGTGTTTTGGGTACCATAATAGGATGTTTTTACACTTCCTTTGAAAAACCCTTGAAAATGATGAAACTCACAAACCAAACCAAGAGGGGGTGAATTGGTTTTTAAATCAAAACAAACTTTTAAAATCAGAGTTATAAAAAAAACTTCTTTTCCAAATATCGTATCACAAACTTATGATAAATCAATATTTAATCAATGACCATTTACACAAAATCCTTTGTTAAAGTTCTTTCTTCAAAAAGATATTTTCTTTAACCTTCAGTAAATTGATCAAGACCAGAATAATAAAGAAAGATAAGATCAAGAGAAGATGTACACCATTTTTTATATTGGTTCACTCTTTATCTCTAGAGAAGCTAATCCAATTATCTAATCCAACCCGAATTAGATTTTCACTATGCATATAGAATTCTTACAAGAAATTTCAGTTCCTACCCTAGAAAAAAAGACTAAGGTACCCAACCTTAGGGTCCTTGGTGAATAAGAGCCCAAGAGAAACCTACCCTTAGCCCAAACTAGAAAAACCTATTCTAGCATGCCTTAAGAAATTCATGCAAATACTAAAAATGTGCCAACTACACGAAAAGTAGAGTCAAAGAAAGACACAACCTGATCAATCATACGCAAGAACCTTGCTTGAATGAATGAGTGCCTTTTTGAACTTAAGAGAAATTCACAACTCACTTTTCACACTATGATCTTTATAATCAAATATTAGAAGTTGTAAGTCACACTGTATCTAAGCACTTTATCTTCTCTTCTTTATCACTTACTTTAGCTTATACAAGTTTCCAACTTATTTTTCACGCACTAAACTGAGAACACAATGATGCAATCCAACCCTACAAAGGCATTGGATAGAAGACTCTAAGAAGATTGGACCAGAGATGCAAGAGAAGGCCCTAGGATTCTCATGAGCCTTACGGTATATTTTGGGCCCATGGGCTAAGTATGAGCCCACTTATCTTTGTACATATTAGATTAAGGTTTCATTATTTTTGGGCCTTTCATTTAGGGTCCATAATATAGGTAAGGTACCCTAGAAATGTAGGATTTTTCAGCCCTTGTATTTTAGGGCACCTAGACTACTTTTTGTACTAGGGGTAGTTTTGTAATTTCATATGCATTAAGTGAATATTTGATGTGTGTGGTTGGAAATAAATTTAATTGAATTGGTAGAAGCCTAATCCAATTAAATTTTAGAGGGTAGGGGTGAGCATTTGCTTGCTACACTCCATTGCCACATCATACAGTCACACTTTGTGCATGTCCTTCATGCTTTACATGTCTCATGACACCTAAACACACTTAGTGGAGAATCTTGGACTTGATCTTGGATTAGTGGGATGAAACATAGCTAAAATTCACTAATCATATTTAGTGAAATTTTGGCTCCAAAATTTGGCTCCACAAATTCAATTTCAAATTCAAGTGAAATTTGAATAGAAATGCAAATTTTCCTCCAATTTTGTGACACTTAGGCTATAAATAAAGGCCATGTGTGTGCATTTTTTGAAATTTGAGAATTAAAATTCAAAGTTCAGACCTCATTTGAGGCACAAAATTTCGTGCTCCTTCTCTCCCTCTCCCTCCATTCATCTTCTCCTCCCTTCAAGCTCTTATCCATGGCTTCCTTTGGTGGTGAGCTTCTTCTTAACTCATCTTCTCCTTGAAGTGGCGTCTCCAATCATCTTTCTTCCTTCTCCATTCTGTTACCATTGATATTAATGAAGCAAAGGACTCCATTGATGAAGAAGATCCAAGGCCTACAAGCTCCAATGGAGCTTCATCACACAAGGTGGATATATATAGAGAAAATAGTTATAACCACTTGTAATTGATTAAATATACAATGTAATTGATTATTTAGAAGAAGTAATTGATTAAATTATCATTTCAATCAATTAAAGTGTTCTTCCTAAAAATTGGAAAACTTTCAAGAATAATGTAATCGATTATATTTTTGATGGAATCGATTAAAGTGTTCTTGATCACTTCTGAAACACTTTTAAGAGAGAAGTACTTGATTATATAACTTGGTAATCGATTTAAGCAAAGACTTATGAAAAACCAATCATTGTCTAATCTGAACTGTGTAATCAATTACAGTTACCTTGTAATCAATTAAACCGATACGCGAAACTTCTCTGCAAGCTACAAACACTTGTATAATCGGTTACAGTCATGCTTGTAATCGATTAAAATTGAGAGTTTTAAACACTGAAATTTTCTAACTTTAGAACCTTTCTTCTTACTCCTACATGATGATGCATGATGCTTATATGAAAAGATAGAGACTCAGATGCAACACACAATATAACAATCAATACAAATGCCACTCAAGAGAGTTGGGCATGTAAAAGACAAAACTTCTTCAAGTTTCTTCAAGCTTCAAGGCTAAGTCTTCATGTTGCTCCCCCTATCTCTAACAAATGAGACGTTGTAAAAGTTACCTTTTTATAGAATTGATGTTATTTTTGTGACCTTCGCTGAACCTCGATCATATTGGTGTTATCGGAATTTCAAAATGATGTCTCTTTGTGGTAGAAATTGAAACACCACTTAGCCCTTTTTTGTTTTGACAGGGGTAATTGACCCTAAATGTTATTATAAACTTTGTTTTTGAAATCTATACTAAATTCCCTTCAATTTGGTATATCGAACTATGTGTTTGGACCGACGAACGTGAATAAGAGAGGCCTTTGAGTGACGCAAAAAGGAGCTAATGAAGAGCTCACCATAGGTGAGGGGGAGTTTATTTTGGTCTACTGCTTTGACACCATAGTTGGAGTCAGGGAACCCAACTATAGTTATGCATGTCTGTCCCTGTTGCATGCGGGTTTTCAAGAAAAACTATGTCTTGGACTAATAGGATGCGATTTAAATGTTATTGATGATGGAAGTTGTGAATGATACCGCTATTGTATAAGACTTTTGTTGTCTAAAGACCTGGGGAGTGTGAATCCCATGCATAAGAATTTGTATGTGTATATATATGGAATGTAATTACTGATGATGTTGATAACAAAGAGATGAGATGATGTTGATGTTTATGATAATAATGATATGAGGTGAGATGATGATATTGAGAAGAGATGATATTGATGTTGAGAATATCATTGAAAAGAGATGATGTTGATGTTGTTGATGATATTGAGATGAGATGATGTTGATGATGATAATGACATCAAAATGAGATAATGTCGATGTTGATGATGTCATTGTGATGATGTGTGCTCTGTATTTACGGGTGCGGTGACCAAGTTAGATGTCCCACGGTCAGTGCGTTGATGGTGCCTATGTTTCATACTTCATATACTACATGGAAATAGTATAAACTTTGTCAGTAAGTACTTGTAGTTTTTCATGAGGGAAAATACTTGTACTTGGGGGCATGTCACTTGGTTTGTAACTCCCTTGAGACTCAGGCTGGTCACCATGGAGGGGGGGGGGGAGTGTCACGTGGGCACACTTAGGCTATTTCTTGACAAATGGTAACACATTGCATTTGAGAGTTGAGATCAGTTGCATGCAACATACTGAGCATGATTGATTAGGATTGTGGAAAATTTGATGATTGTTAAGAGTATGATGATCTGATGGATATTTGTGTATGATTATGGTATCTATTAATGTTTTCATACTAATCATGGTCATTTGATTTTTTTTGTGTTGATTCCCTTTATAATAAACTCACCCTTGCAATTTCTTTTGTACCGTGTGGTTGGTACTTGTGATGATTGTGAACCTTCGTTCATGGGAGCAGATGGATAGCAGTTGATTACATGGAGTGAGATTCTTTTGTTGGAACCGCCAAGCCGATGTGATAACATTGGGATTATTTTGGGAGAAAATTGTGTTTTGTTAATCAACTCTTCTGTAGCTGATTCTATAATTCTTTTGATTTGAGGATGTAAATCACAGATTTAATTACATGTATGAACTAATTTACTTTTCGTCATGTGAATGATGTGTACTTAGTATATACACACGCACACACACATATTCATTTAAGTATTTGTGCGTTGTTTGGTGAAAGTATATCCCGAAAAACTTACTCTAATTTTTCATAAGCAAATTAACGAAGTTTTCATTTAAAAATTGAAATTTATGCTGTTTAGAGTAGCGGTGTCGTAGCGATGAGGTGGGTTGTTACACCTCTGGTCCAATACTCTTGTCTTCTGTATTGGCCATTCAATCTTCTATAATTTGGTGGAACGTCTAGTCATATAGAAGGGAGTGTCCAGTCTGGCAGTTCATTAACATAGGTTGTGTTGTAACTGTAACTGTTTTATATTTTTTTCCTATCGTAACTGTTTCCATTTAGATAGGTATCTATTATCACTTCTATAAGGAGCTTTGTATTCTAAGTTCATTGAGATTGAGAGTGCTTTGAACCCCTTCATTGTAAATTTTGTTACTCGCAATAAACTTAAAATTTTGTGCGATATTTATTCTCCTTCTATCATATAAATTTCCCTATCTAAATAGAATTTCTCAAATTTTTCCCAACAAATTAGTATCTAGAGCTTTGATGCATATAAAGTGTGCATCTATTTTGTGGTGGGTCTATGTCATTAGAGGTCAACCATTCTATTTTGTTCATGTTGCATCTTCATGATTTGATCAAGAAGATGATCAACACATTCATGATTAAGAAATTCATGAGGAAAAATAGCTTCAACCTATGGTGCATCAAGTTGTGTGCCTTGTTGAAAGAACATGGAATCTGGGCACCTTTTTCTAATCAACCATTGAAGGTTGATTAGTTAGTTCTTGAGTTGCAACATGAAAAACCTTACTCGTTGATTCTCTTGTCACTATCTGATGAAGTTCTTTATGAAGTTTCTGAAGAGAATACTATTTTTGCTTTATGGCTCAAGCTAGAGAAGCTCTTTATGAAAAAACCAATTTGTAACAAGTTGCTTTTGAAATGAGGTTTGTTTGGTCTTTGAATGAGAGAAGGTACGTCACTAAAAGAACATATCGACGAGTTAAAATATATTATGATGGAGCTCCACAACATTGATGTCAAGATAGAATATGAAGATCGGGCAATGATTCTGTTAGCCTTTCTCCTCACTTCCTATGGGAATTTTGTGAGTTCTCTTAGTGTTGGCAAAGACTCCATTAAGCTTGAAGAATTCAAGTCTAGTCTTTATTCTAGAGAACTTTAACTAAAAATGTCTAGGTATGGTGATGAATCCTCTGCGTCTGGATTATCGATGATTGATTCTACTAGATGACAGAAGAAGAAGAAAGGCAAAGGCACAGCAAGAAGATCAAGGTTGAACCAAGGGACATCTGTAATTACTACGAACAAGTTGGTCATTGAAAGAAAGATTGTCCAAAGAAAGATTCTATTGTTGTCTTGGTTCATAATGCTTCCTTATTAGAAAACAATTTGGTTTTGGTTGTTGGTGAACAACCACAACAACATTCTGAGCAATGGGTACTAAACTCAAGTTGTTCTTATCATATGTGTCAACACATAAGCCAGTTCGTTACATATGAGGAGAAGTTTGGTGGTAATGTTTTGATGGGTAACAATCCTCCTTGCAAGTCAGTCGGTATAGGTTGTATACAAATTAGAATGCATGTTAGGATTATTAGAACCTTATCCAAGGTTTGTCATGTTCTAGACCTTCAGAAAATTCTAGTATTTGTGGGTGCCATGGATTCAAAAGGTTTTTCTTGCTGGTTAAAGGTGAGGTTATGCTAATTAGAGAAAAATAGAAGTTTGTGTTAATGCAGGGGACCAAGCAAGGAAATATTTACATCCTTTAAGGGTCCACTATGACAAGCTCTGTCTCAATAGTTTCACAAGCAGGGAGCTATGCATCCAATGGCTCGTCCAATGATAATTCACTGTGGCATCTAAGTCTGGGCCATATGAGTGAAAAAGGACTGGAAATTCTAAGCAAGCATGACTTGCTTGGAAATCATAAGGTGGGGACCACTTTAGTTTTGTGAGCATTGTTGTAGAAGCAAGCTTCATGATGTTGAATCAAGATTGATTCAAGGAGTTTTGATGATAACAAAGATGATGACAAAAAGCCCAAGAGAATGAGTTCAAGATTGAATCAAGAACACTTCTAGAATCAAGAGGAAATTTGATTTCACGATTCAAGAATCAAGTTTCAAGATTCAAGTTTCAAGAATCAAGAATCAAGAATCAAGAATAATCAAGTTGAAGATTCAAGAATCAAGAAAAGACTCAATCAAGATAAGTACTAAAAAGTGTTTTCAAAACATTGAGTAGCACATGAATTTTTCACAAAACCTCTTACCAAAGAGTTTTTACTCTCTGGTAATCGATTACCAGTTTATTGTAATCGATTACCAATAGCAAAGATTGTTTTCAAAAAGCTTTCAACTGAATTTACAATGTTCCAATTGATTTCAAAATGGTGTAATCCATTACAATGATTTGGTAATCGATTACCAGTGTGTTTGAACGTTGAAATTCAAATTCAAATGTGAAGAGTCACATCCTTTCACAAAAATGCTTTGTGTAATCAATTACAATGATTTGGTAATCGATTACCAGTGATAAGTTTTGAATAAAAATCAAAAGATGTAACTCTTCTAATGGTTTTCTTGACCAGACATGAAAAGTCTTTAAAAGCAAGACCTTAACTTGCATTTTACAACACATTGAATACATTGATTTCAATCCTTTACAACCCTTGAGTCTCTTTGAACATCTTCTTGAATTTCTTATTCTTCTTCCTTTGTCTAAAGCTTTCTTAAGTTTTCTGGTGTTCCAAACCTTGAAAACAAAACTTGTGCTATTCATCTTTTTCATTCCCTTCTCCCTTTGCCAAAAAGAATTCGCCAAGGACTAACCGCCTGAATTCTTTTTGTGTCTCTCTTCTCCCTTTTCCAAAAGAACGAAGTACTAACCGCCTGAATTCTTTTGTGTCTCCCTTCTCCCTTGTCAAAGAATTCAAAACGACACAGTCTAAGAATTCTTTTGATTCTTCCCTTTCCCATAAACAAAAGATTTCAAATGACTAACTGCCTGAGAATTCTTTTGTTTCCCCCTTCACAAAGTTTCGAAGGACTAACCACCTGAGAACTTTGTCTTAAAACATTGGAGGGTACATCCTTTGTGGTACAAGTAGAGGGTACATCTACTTGGGTTGTTGTGACTGAGAACAAGAGAGGGTACATCTCTTGTGGATCAGTTCTAGTGAAAGGTACATCCACTAGGTTGTTCAAAGAGAACAAGGGAGGGTACATCCCTTGTGGATCTTTGCTTGTAAAGGAATTTACAAGGTTGAAAAGAAATCCCAAGGACCGCAGGTCGCTTGGGGACTAGATGTAGGCACGGGTTGTTGCTGAACCAGTATCAAACTCTTGTGTGTTTGTCTTCTTCTTCCCTACTCTTTTAATTTCCATTGTGCACTTTAATTACCGCTTTTACTTTTGGTTAAGTTTATATTTTTGTTCTTTACTTTCTTAACAACATAGTAAAAGCCTAAGAAGGGTAAATTTTAATTAGTAAAGGTTCATTAATAATGAATTCAACCCTCCCCTCTTAATTATTCCTAGGCCACTTGATCCAACAATTGTGTTTATAGGAGGCAACATCAAGTGAAATTCCCAAAGGTTGTGCGCACTACAAAGGCCATACTGGACTACGTCCATTATGATTACTGGGGGCCTTTGAGATAAGGTACTTCCTCTCCATCATTGATGATTACTCCAAGATGACATGGGTATTCATGATGAAGCATAAATCTAAAGTTTTCAAATGTTTCCAAGCATTGGATGATTCTTATGAACAATCGAATAGGAAAGATAATGAAGTGTTTTAGGACTGACAATGGCTTGGAATTCTGTTCTAGGGAATTAAATGAATTCTATAAAGATGAAGGCATTGCAAGATGACATATTTCATGCTATACTTCACAACATAATAGAGTATATGAAAGAATGAATAAAAATTAATGGAAAGGGCCAAATAGAAGCTATCCAATTTTGGGTTGAATAGGAGTTTCTGGGTTGAGGAAGTTAGCACAACATGCTATCTCGTGAATCGGTCACCATCCACTACCATAGATTTTAGGACCCCTATTGAGGTATGGTCTAACGGACCTGCTGAATATTCAAAGCTAAAGGTGTTTGGAGGTCAACCATACTGTGACGTAAGTGAAGGTAAGTTGGAGCCTAGAACCAAGAAGGGTGTCTTTATGGGCTTTGGAGATGGAGTCAAAGGATTTAGAATTTTGTCTTTGTAAAAAAGAAAGGTCATTTATATAGATGTCATCTTTGATGAACTCTCTATGCTGCATTCTAAATTTGAAGAAGAGTTGGGAAAGGCTAAGGTTGTCACTAAGTAGGTGGAGTTTAAGAGCCCCACAATAAAAAACTTTAGTGATCAACAACAGTTTAAAGCACCTAATGAGGCTGATTTGTCAGGTCTGGACCACCATTCACACCTACCTTAGATTTTGATGATTAACTAAGTGTATAAATTGTTGATATATTTATGAGTTTATGACAAATGGACATGACCAACTTTGCTAAAGGACTTAAACATTATCTATAAATCTCATCTACACTCAAAGATCAAAATGTTATGTTAAGTATTAATCAGCATCCAACGCGTTATAAAACCAAGAGCCTCCACTCTTTATATTAACTAGTGCTATACACTAGGTATGATTAACACTCATGTTCAGTTGGTATATGTCTCATACATACCTTCATTACATTTAATGTAGTACAAAAAGTTATGCTAGCTGAAAAGGGAAGTACATGTATTCTTGCTCATAAAAATTCCTTTTGCCTCTCTTTATTTGGATTGTTAACATTTGAATTTAAGGAAATGACATAATAGAAGAAAATAGAAGGTTTACATAGAATATTCTTCTAGGGTCTCTTTTGTCGAGGACATAGAGCACATGCAGCTCTTTGTACCTTTATTTCTCTCCTCTCAAATCAGAGTATGCCACATAGCTTTTTTTCTCAGTGTGAGACAACGATCATTTCAAGGAATTAGCACTAACCCCTATTTTTTGGGTTGTGGCATCAATTGTCCAGTGATGGAGGCCCAGGTGGGTCAAGTCATAGTCGTCTCGTGGCACTTGGGCTGTTATACTTTTAAGTAGAAAGAGTTGTGCCCTAACTATCAACTATAACTTTTGGCCTAGTGGTAAGTGCTCAATCCAATAATCTTGTAACGAATCCTTCATTGAAGTCTATAGAAGGCAAACTCTACAAAACAAGCGACTTGGTGAAAAATATCAAAAGAAAATGACAATATCTCTAAAGTAAAGCTCTGCAAAATGTAGAAGCAAGCTTCATGATGAATCAAGATTGATTCAAAGGAGTTTTGATGATAACAAAGGTGATGACAAAAAGCTCAAAGGTCAAGAACACTTTATGATAAAAAAGATGATGATCTCAAAGAATCAAAGAATGAGTTCAAGATGTTCAAGATTGAATCGAGAACACTTCAAGGTTCAAGAGGAAATTTGATTTCAAGAATCAAGATTCAAGATTCAAGGTTCAAGCTTCCAAGAATCAAGATCAAGATTCAAGACTCAAGATTCAAGAATCAAGAGAAGAATTATTCAAGATAAGTATGAAAAAGTTGTTTTCAAAAACTGATTAGCACATGGATTTTTCTCAAAACATGTTTACCAAGGAGTTTTTACTCTCTGGTAATCAATTACCAGATTGTTGTAATCGATTACCAGTAGCAAAATGTTTTTGAAAAAGTTTTCGACTGAATTTACAACGTTCCAATTGATTTCAAAAAGTTGTAATCGATTACAATGTTTTGGTAATCGATTACCAGTGTGCTTGAACGTTGAAATTCAAATTCAAATGTGAAAAGTCACATTCTTTCACAAAAAAGCTTTGCGTAATCGATTACACTGATTTGGTAATCGATTACCGGTAATAGTTTTTGAACAAATCAAAAGATGTAACTCTTCAAATAGTTTTTGACTTTTTCAAATTGGTTTTAAGTTTTTCTTAAAGTTATAACTCTTCTAATGGTTCTCTTGACCAGACATGAAGAGTCTATAAAAGCAAGGCTTTGTTTTGTATTTCAATGTGTCGCAACGTGCCCTTTTGCGGGCGAGCGAAGGCGAGGCTCACGGGTGTGCTTTCCAAAGGAGGAAAGATGCGCAGAGTTGCCACCAACGTTTATTTGTGGGAAACGTCGGAAAAACCGAAGGAAACCGGTCAAAATGAAAATTCTAAGTTCGGGAGTTGTATTTACGCTTGAGGAAGGTATTAGCACCTCTCACGTTTGTCTCAAAGGAAAACAGCCTATTTTTTAGAATTGTGGAAATTGTGTTACCTTAACGTTTATTTCTTTTTATTTTTTGAGGTCGACAAAAGCGGGGCTTTTGCTCCTACGTACCCTCCATCAAAGAGGAAATCAGACCTACATAGTTCTTTCTCATGCGTGAATCAAGCGATTCTTTTTACTTGAAAGGTGATCATTTTAAGGCGTTGGACCTTAAAAATGATCCATTTTACTTGGTCATCCGTGTATGCTCATCCGTGTCAGGATGGCGTACACCAGCTGACACTTCGGCAGGGGGAGGTCGGAATTATGATCGCTGGGCTGGATGTTGCTGAGCAGCAAAGTCATCCAGATCTGAGTCAGGGTGGTCATGTTGGTGCGCATGATCCGCACCCGCCTCCCGGCAGCAGTCCGGGCAAAATCCTGCCCCGGTATACATAGCAAATGGGCAATGGCCTCCTCATCGAACCCATCGGACCAGCTCCTCCTCTGGCCATACTCGCACTCCTGGCCCTCTTCCAGCACTAAAGGGTATCCCAGGAACTGGCTGATAGCGTCTGCATCAAACGGGATCCACTGACCCCTCACCCAGGACCACATATCTCGCACGCCCTCCTCCGTAGGCCAAGCATTGGCATAAAATTCGAGGACTATGTCTGGGTCGAACTTGGCCATGGGGGTAACCAGTGATGCCCACCGCCGGCGAACTATCTCCTCTTGGAAGTCGGTATACTCGTTATCCCTGAGCTGGACGCGTCGCTCCCGGAGGAATGACCATCCCTTAATGGCCTCGTAGCGCTGCTGGTGCTCAGCACTCCTAAAACGGTGGCTGTCATATTTGGGAGCGGAACTGGTTCCTTCAGCCGCTTTATCCTTCCTAGATCTCTTTGAGGCAAGCTTCCTCGGGGCCATTTCCTGCGAGAACAAACATTTAGAAGTTAGTTTTACAAGATAATGCTTATCTTAACGCAAAAAATGTCATGCTAATCTCTCTGATTTTAGAACGAACTGACCCCTCACCCAAAAACAGCTAAAACACGTATGTGTGGAATATCCTACTATTTATATCAACATAGAGGCCATCCACCACATTTTAATTGTCATGCATATATGCATTAGAAAAGAACATGCATTCTCACGCCTAAGGAATTGCGTCAAAACTCACACTTAATTTATATCCTAAACATTTTCTATTTACAAACTACCTACATATGTTTGAAATATATATCATACAAATTTTTATTGTTTCACTCACATTTATTCATCATGGCAAGCTATTTACATTATGCACACACTTGCATTCAAAAGGGAATCCCCTACTATCATACATTCGTTTAGGAAGATAATCATTCACACTCGGCAAGGAATCCCATGCCTCTTATATTTTCACATATATCTACGTACCATTGAACAACATTTCCCACAATACTTAGGCGCAAAGTATCAAACATGGGGCAGCCCAAATTCAAATAAAAACTCTCACAAGCAAGTCTTAATTTTCATGCTTTTCTAATTCTAAAACCAAATTTTGGATTCCTAGCCATGAGTATATCTTCTTGCATTGAAGCTAAAGAGTTTGGGTTCCTAAACTTGAAATTGCATTTGGGCACCTATTTTGACTCTCCTATGCTGTCTCTATATATATATAACAGTCCCAACATTCCAATTTTGCAAAATCAGACCCATATATCATTGGGGCATTTCACCGAACACTTGGTGGTCTCACATTGGGACATAAATTACAAGAGAATGGGAGAAATGTGGCATGCCCCATTGCTTCAGAATACAACATAGGCCTAAGGCCTTCTCATTCAAATCCTCAACTCAAGAAAACAAGCATCAAAGCAACCCAAAACTGCCTCACAAATATAAGCACATTCTCACAATTTAGAGCACCAAAAGATGAAGAAAGCACATCAATGGGAAGCTAAAAACTCAAGGATTGAATACTTACTTGTTGGAGTGAGTAGAAACACCAAAAAGAAAGCAAAATGCACCCAAAAGTGGCTTAGGGGAGCAAAAACCGCAAGCCTTCGTGAGTCCACACTTTTGAATGAAGGGGGGGGGGGGGAAGTTTTTGGATACAAAAACGTTCCCCTCCCTCGTTTTTATATTTTGAGTGCAGGGGTTGCTCGCCCAGGCAAGCTAACCTGCCAACTTTTTTTTTTTTTTTAAAAGTGCATTAACCATGCCCCCTTCCCTCTTATGGGTTAGCGTTTTGCCTACTTGAACCTACTTAAGTTAGAATTAGGCGTCGATTACTTAAAAAACAAACAACAGTAGTAAAATACTGCAAATTCAAAGGATACTGGGCTGCCTTGCAGCGACGTTCTCCGCTGGCCCAGCGCCGGGAAGGGGTGACGATTGGTCGGTCGCGATCCTATCCTCCATTCGCCTCCTCCCTAAGTACCTGCAAGTAGGAGACAAACAATATGCGGCCAATCGTGACCGGTCATCGTCTTACCTTGGTCGATTTCTACCATTGACTTGTCTTGACTTTTGACCGTGGCCTGAGACGATTCTGCTCCTTGCTATCACAAGATATGCATGTGCATGTGCATATATGAATGTTTCTTATGCGATGATTTTATGTTAGTGAAGGCTGGTTAGATTCAATTTTAAATAAGCGTTTGGGGCACCCCATACACCGAGCGAAGAGGGCTTAAGTTATAACAAATCTAAAACACAAGGTTTGAAACCAAAGGGAGGACTGAAACCTCGCCCATCTTTTCTTTTCAAAGAAACGAGACAAATACAGTGAATGGGAATCCCTAGAGAAACCAAGAAGAACGAGAAAAACTCAGAAATAAAAACATGCAACGGTCCTCTCGATTGCCCCAGACTTCAAGCGTAATATCGTTTAATTACATCGGAGTTCACGGGCGAGGGCAGCTCCTCGCCATCCATGTGGGTGAGTATCAGAGCACCCCCAGAAAAAGCTCTTTTCACCACGAAAGGTCCTTCATAATTCGGGGCCCATTTGCCTCGATTATCCTTAACAGCGTGGGACATCTTCTTTAGCACGAGGTCCCCCTCGTTGAACTTGCGCGGGCGTACCTTTTTGTCGAATGCGTTCTTTATCCTTCATTGATATAAACGCCCATGGCTCATGGCTGCCAAACGCTTACCTTCAATAAGATTGAGTTAGTCGTAGCGTGCTTGGACCCACTCTGATTCTTCTAGGCCTGACTCCGCTATTATCCACTGAGAAGGAACTTCTACCTCAAATGGGAGTACTGCCTCCATCCCATAAACCAAGGAATACGGCGTTGCCCCAGTAGAAGTTCGCATCGAGGTTCTGTATCCGTGCAGGGCGAAAGGCAACATCTCATGCCAATCTTTGTATGACACTGTCATCTTTTGAACAATCTTCTTAATATTCTTATTCGCAGCCTCTACAGCCCCATTCATCTTTGGCCGATAAGGGGTAGAGTTGTGATGCTGGATCTTGAAGTCCTCGCACATTTCCTGCATCATCTTATTGTTCAGATTGGTACCATTGTCAGTAATGATCTTCCTGGGGAGTCCGTATCGACAAATCAGCTCCTTCTTTATGAATCTAACTACCACATTCCTTGTGACATTAGTATAAGAAGCTGCTTCGACCCATTTGGTGAAGTAATCTATCGCCATAAGAATGAAGCGGTGACCATTCAACGCTTTGGGTTCGATGGCCCCAATGACATCTATTCCCCACATGGAAAAAGGCTAAGGGGCGGTCATAACTTTCAGAGGATGTGGCGGAACATTGACATTGTCCGCGTAGGCCTGACATTTATGACATTTCCTTACATGAGCACAGCAATCGCTTTCCATGGTGAGCCAATAATAACCGGCCCTAAGGATTTTTCTGGCCATAGCATGCCCATTGGCATGTGTCCCAAAGGAACCCTCGTGGATCTCCTCAATCATAAAGTTCGCCTCTTTGGCATCTACGCATCGTAGGAGGGTCATGTCGTGGTTTCGTTTGTACAGGATGGTACCGCTTACAAAGAAACCAGTAGCCAATCTCCTCAACGTCCTTTTGTCATTGTCAGAAATCCCTGGTGATGCAATCCTACCCCGCAAGGGCATTGGCTAGAAGACTCCAAGTAGATTGGGCTAGAGATCCAAGGAAAGGCCCTAGGGTTCTCATGAGCCTTAGGGTAGATTTCGAGCCCATGGGCTAAGTATGAGCCCGCTTATCTTTGTAAATATTAGAATAGGTTTTTCCTTCGTCTAGGCCTTGTATTTTGGCCATTCTAGTAGTATAGGGTTTTAGCCTTGTATTTCGGGGCATTTTGAGTTGTCTTTGTAATAAGGACTTTTTTTTTATTTTCATGTTTTTTGTCATGGGGGTGAGCTTAGCTATTATAGGGGTGTGTAGCTAAGCTCTAGCTTCTCATCTCAAGGAGGTGAGCTTAGCTATTAGAGAGGTATGTGTAGCTAAGCTCTAGCTTCTTTAGGAATCTTCTTAAGGAAGCTTCTCAAGGAGGTGAGCTTAGTTATGAGAGGGGTGTGTGTAGCTAAGCTCTAGCTTCTCAAGGAAGTTTTCTCAAAGAAGCTTCTCAAGGAAGTTTTCTCAAGAAAGCTTCTCAAGGAAGCTACCTAGTCTATAAATAGAAGCATGTGTAACACTTGTTGTAACTTTGATGAATGAAAGTCTTATGAGACACACTTCAAAGTTCCACTTCTCTCCCTCTTTTATTCCTTCAATTTCGTGCTCCCCCCTCCTTCTCTCTTTCTTTTCCTCCATTGAAGCATCATCTCCAAGCTTCTTATCCAAGGCTCATCTTGGTGGTGAAGCTCCTTCTTCCATGGCTTATTCCTTAATGGATGGCGCCTCCTCTCACCTCTTTTCCTTTGTCTTCCGCTGCATCTCCATGGTGGAAAATCACCATTAAAGGACCCATTGAAGCTCAAAGATCCAGCCTCCATAGAAGCCCCACAAGCAAGCTTCCATCACCTGGTGGGTATTCTTTGTTCTCGACATACCGTTTGATGTCGAAATACCAAGGTTTCCCATCCCGCTCTTCCTCTATTGCATAACAATATGCCGGCCTGCCTTGAGATTTGAATTCGATGTACGGCAGATCCCCGTGTGGGGCAAGTTGAAACATGGATGCCAGGGTGGCTAGTGCATCAGCCATTTGATTCTCTTCCCGAGGTATGTGGTGGAAGGAAATGTTGTCAAAGTATTTGGCTAACCTCAAGATGTGAGTTTGATAGGGTATCAACTTTGGATCCCTAGTTTCCCATTCTCCTTTCAACTAGCGTATCACCAAAGCTGAGTCTCCATACACCTTGAGTAGTTTTACATCAAAATCAATGGCCGCCTGAACCCCGAGGGCGCATGCTTCGTACTCGGCCATATTGTTGGTACAATCAAAACCTAACCGAGCCGTGAAAGGAATACACTGACCATCCGGG
Source organism: Glycine max (assembly GCF_000004515.6). Lineage (NCBI taxonomy): Eukaryota > Viridiplantae > Streptophyta > Magnoliopsida > Fabales > Fabaceae > Glycine > Glycine max. The sequence goes on from NC_038250.2 coordinate 39,963,291, forward strand.
GATACCAGGACTGCCCCTACTCCGTGGCACAAAGCATTAGATGCCTCATCGAAGCAAACAATCCATTTGTCTATGTCCTCGTGCGTCCATTTCTCTTCGAACAGGGCCATGATATCTTCATCTGGGAACTCGGGGTGCATCGGTCGATAATCCTGGAGGGGTTGCTGGGCCAAATAATCCGCCAAGGCGCTTCCCTTTACCGCCTTTTGGGTGACGTAAACGATATCGAATTCAGATAATAGCACCTGCCACCTAGCGATTCGTCCTGTGAGGGCCAGTTTCTCAAAGATGTATTTCATGGTCCATTTTGGAAATAAGCCACGTGGTATGGCTGAGCATGTACTGCCTAAGCCGATGGGATGCCCATACCAGAGCACAACACATCCTTTCCAGCATTGAGTAATTCATCTCACATGCGGTAAACTTCTTGCTCAGATAGTAGATGGCTTGCTCCTTTTTCCCAGAATCATCATGCTGACCCAACACGCACCCCATAGACTCGTCCAACACGGTCATGTACAGGAAAAGAGGTCTTCCTGTTACAGGTGGCATGAGCACCGGGGGGTTTACAAGACTCTGCTTGATCTTCTCGAAGGCCTCTTGGCAGTCACTGTTCCACAGGACCGCCTGGTTCTTACGTAATAGCTTAAAAATGGGCTCACAGGTAGGGGTGAATTGCGAGATAAATCTCGCGATATAATTCAACCTGCCTAAAAACCCCCGAACCTGCTTCTCCGTGCGTGGTTCCGGCATTTCAAGGATGGCCTTTACTTTCTCGGGATCTATCTCTATCCCTTTCTGACTTACGATAAATCCTAGCAACTTCCCCGACTTTACCCCAAAGGTGCATTTGGTTGGGTTTAGTTTTAATTAGTATTTCCGCAACCTTCCAAACAGCTTACACAGATTGACAAGGTGTTCCTCCTCAGTCCGAGACTTGGCAATCATGTCATCTACGTAGACCTCTATTTCCTTATGCATCATGTCATGGAACAACGCCACCATGGCACGCTGATAGGTTGCCCCAGCATTTTTCAGCCCGAAGGCCATCATTTATAGCAGGATGTCCCCCATAGGGTGATGAAAGTGGTCTTTTCTACATCTTCGGGTGCCATCTTTATTTGATTATAACTCGAGAAACCATCCATAAATGAGAAAAGGGCGAATTTGGCTGTATTATCTACCAATATATCAATGTGTGGCAGGGGAAAATTGTCTTTAGGACTGGCTCGGTTCAAGTCCCGGTAGTCTACACACATTCGAACCTTGCCGTCCTTTTTCGGGACCGGGACAATGTTGGCCACACACTCCGGGTACCGCGCCACAGCTAAGAAACCTGCATCAAACTGTTTCCTTACTTCTTCTTTAATTTTTAAAGACATCTCGAGTCTCATTCTTCGTAACTTTTGCTTAATCGGGGAAGACCCATGATTCAAAGGCAACTTATGTTGCACAATGTCGGAATCCAGACCGGGAATGTCTTGATATGACCACGCAAAGACATCTTGATACTCTTCAAGAAGGGTTATCAAGCCTTGGCGGATAGGCGCGGTCATACCGGTTTCTACCTTTACTTCTTTCTTTTCCTCCGTGGTCCCCAAGTTTACCAATTCGGTTTCTTCTTGGTGAGGCTTCATTTCACGTTATTCCTGAGCGACCAACCTCTCCAACTCTGGTGAAAGGACGTCCTCTTCTTCTTCCTCGTTTATTGTTTGGCTTATATCTCGATCGAAATCGATTGTCAAACCCTTGTTGTTAGGATCCTCAAAGAATCGACCCTCATATCTATACCAAACAAGACAAAAGAAACAAAAACATGCAAAATGATATGAGAAAAGGTGGAACTACAATAACAGATGAAACAAGATCTCTTTGTTTATTTAATAAGGTAGGTTTCATAAAACAAAAGAGAAAGGAAATCTATAGGCCCTAATTACATTGAATCAGCGGTATAGACTTCTGACTGGCTTATCACGCGCCAGTTCCCCACTTGGGAATCGGGGTGGCATGGTTGCACAAAACTTGGTGGGTCTTGAGGGAACTCCTCTTCTATTGCGGCCACCTCCTCCTCGGACACCATTCCGGCACTGGTGAAACACTGGCTAATACGGCCGAGCCATACTCTATCCGCCCGAAATCTTGATGGCACGTTCCTCCTCCCCGGCATCCCGGGTTCATACCCTAATCCATATTTGTATGGATTTCCCTTGATATCGACCACATCGGCATTTTCGAGGCCGTCCTTGCCTAGACCCATTCCGGGCTTAAATCCGTTCCTGAGCATAACACGCGCCACCATTATGGCCGTGTTGGAGAGAGAAGGATTGGAAAGCCGTTTCCAATGATTCTTCTGCCGCTTCTACGTACGGGGCGGAGGAGGGGCAGCTCACTAACATATCCTCTTCACCCGACACTATCACTAAAAGTCCACCCACTGCGAACTTCAATTTCTGGTGAAGCGTTGAAGGGACCACTCCTAGCGCATGAATCCAAGGTCTTCCCAAAAGGCAGCTATAGGCGGGATTTATATCCATTACTTGAAACACCATGTTGCAAGTGTGGGGGCCTATCTGAATGGGAATGTCGATTTCCCCCATCACTTCCCGCCGAGTACCATCAAAGGCTCGCACCACCATCGAGCTCAGTTTTAAACGTGACGCACTGAAAGGAAGCTTTTCCAAAGTGGTTTTCGGCATCACATTCAAACTTGATCCATTGTCGATAAGTACCTTTGCGACAACATGGTCCATACATCTCACCGACACATGTAGAGCCTTGTTGTGTCCTCTCCCCTCAATGGGAATCTCTTCTTCCACAAACGCGATATAATTGTTGGTGGTTATATGATTAACGATGCCTTCGAAACCTTCCACTGAGATATCATGTGCTACATGGGCATTGTTAAGGACCTTTATCAACAGCGCGCGATGAGGCTCGGAATTTATGAGCAGTTCAAGCAAAGAGATCCTTGCTGGAGTTTTATTTAGTTGCTCGACTACCTTAAAGTTGCTTTGTTGGATGAGGCGAAGGAACTCATGGGCCTCTTCCAAAGTCACTGTCTTACCTTGAAGACCTTCTTTCTTTTCAGCCCCTCTTACCACTAGAGGATCTACTTCTTTCGAGGGGGTGGCTACGTCTGTGGGCTCTTGGACTATGGGCGCTTTTCCCTTGGAGGGCAATTCCACCGGGTGAGGGGAAGCGAACACCCGACCACTGCGGCTTACGCCAATGAGGCCGGTGATGTTGGTTACCTTAGCCGACAGGGAGTCAACTTCGGTTGCAACTCTTTCGCTGGACGCGGGAGGGGTATACTTCCACGGAATGACCTTATTACTTTGATATGCAAATGGTGTTGGCTTGGGTGCCGTCCGGGGGTAAATGGGTGTGGAGCCGGTCCCTTTCCTAGTAAAACATATCACTAGGGCCTTGGGGGTTAGAGGAACCTTCTTCTCTTCCGACTGCATGCAAATTTGTGGTTCTTCCCTCCCACCTATGGACACTTCAAGCTGCCCGCAATCCATGAGCCGCTGAAGCAATTCTTCCACCGCGGGACAGGTTTCCATGTCATGCGACTCCCCGAGGTGAAACAAACATTCATCCCTTTCGTCTCCACCTCGGGAGACCATGCACGCCGCTTGCAGTGATTGCTAGATGAAGCGTCTAGAAGTAGCCACCTCTCCTAACCTCTTTGCCCGCGATGGCCCGTCCTCTTCGACGGCGTTCACGCTAGCCCCTCCATGACTAGCTAGCCGGTTGGTTTTAACATTTGGGCCTTCCTCCTGAAACGATAGCCAGCCGACACTAATCAGGTGCTGCACTTTATACTTGAACGAGATGCAGGAGTCAATATTATGTCCGGGAGCTCCACTATGGTACGCACACTTGGCACCCGGGTCGTACCACTTGGGGTAGGGTGGCTGGAAGACCTTCCCGGGTATGGCCACCACCAAATGATTCTCCAATAATGAAGGCCATAACTCGGAGTATGCCATGGGAATAGGAGAGAAGTTATCTTTCGGGGGCGGGTGCTGTGCATATTTATAGGTCGCGCCAGGGGCTGTATTATTAACTGGCCGGGGAGCGGCTGGAGCCGTGCGTTGGGCCGGCGCTCTTTCTACTGCGGGTGGTCCCTTTACTTGAGTCAGGAGAGAATTCCCGACTCGGATTAAAAAGTTTGGGGGATTGGGCTGGTATGAGCTTTGGATGTTTTGGGGTGCTTTCATCCACATCGGGGCGGTGGTGACTGCGTGGGCGTCTCCTTCCTTTTTCCTCGCGCCCACTATTGGGGCTCTTCTGTTGTTGTTGGGGGCCACATTGGAAGCATATTTGAACTTGCCTTTTCGTAGTCCGGATTCAATCCTTTCTCCGGCGAAGACGAGATCCGCAAAGTTAGTTGGCATGTAGCCTATCAGGTTTTCATAGTAGAACGTGGGTAACGTATCTACCATAATTGTGATCATCTCCCTTTCCGTCATGGGCGGTACGACTTGGGCTGCGAGATCTCTCCATCTTTGGGCATATTCCTTAATGGACTCATGCTCACGCTTAGTCATACTCTGAAGCTGGTTCCGATCGGGAGCCATGTCCGTATTGTACTGGTACTGCCTAATGAAGGCAGTTGCCAAGTCCTTCCATGATCGGATCTGGGAAGCTTCCAGATTGGTATACCATGCTACAGCTGCCCCGGCCAAGCTGTCTTGAAAGAAATGGACCAACAACTTTTTGTCCGCAGAATATGCCCCCATCTTTCGGCAATACATCCGAAGATGCCCTTTCGGACATGTCGTCCCTTTGTACTTATCAAAGTCTGGTACTTTGAACTTGGGAGGAATGACGATATTGGGCACGAGACATAAATCCGCTAAATCCGAGAATGGGTAATTGCCGAGGCCCTCGACTGCTCTTAACCTCTCTTCAAGCGCCTCAATCTTTCCCTTATCTTCCGCGAAGGGAACAGATTCTTTTACGGGTGTGGGTGAAGCCGGGATATGGCGGACTATGTTCGGTTGGGGTAGTTCATGGGGGGACGGATCTTTGAGGTGGAGCAGGGGGCCAAGATGGGTATCTCCTTCCTCATCGTCTTGCCCGGGATAGTCGTCATAAGGTGGGAGTTGCCCCTCGAAAGTAGGGGCTTGGCTTAAATCTTCCGGGGCGGCGGGGCAGTAGTTCTTTCTTATCAAGTGATTCTTTTTTAAGAGGTGATCATTTTAAGGCGTTGGACCTTAAAAATGATCCATTTTACTTAGTGAGAAATTGAAATGACAAACTTCAAAAGCCTATTTTTGTGGACGAGCTTGACTAGACGAGTTGATTTTAGCCTTAGTTTCACCTTAGTTATTAATCAATTCGATTAAGAATGAGAAATCCCAAAGAGAAAACGTCCGATTGATTTTCCGCTTTATTTTACTAAAAAGATATTTTTTTTTTATATTTATATTATTTTTTACCTCTTTTTGATTTCCAACGTGGTTACGGCACGACCGAACGGTCGGAATTTATTTTAACCGAAGTTAATGGATAATACAATTCAAACGTTCGGTGGAAATTTATTTTATTTTTAAGTTAAGCGAGAAATGACTTAAGTAAAATGGCTTAAGCACGTCAACAGGGGGTATAAAAAGTAAACAAAACGAGAATAAAAATGCACGAAACACAATGTGGACCACTACGGGTACATAGAATGAATCGAAAAGCTTGGTTCGAGGTACTTACCCGTTGAAGATCGAAGAACGATGAAGAACGAATGAAGAACGTCGAAGAACGGTTGAAACCTTTGCGAGATTCCTCACGGAAAACGTTACGGAAACGTTTCGGAAGCGCCTCAGCTTAGATTTTCTTCACGGAAACAATTTTTCCAAGCAAATTCGAAAGAGAGAGAAGTGCCTAAGGGGCTGGACCCCTTTCTTCTTCACTTCCTCCCCTATTTATAGCAAAATAGGGGAGGTGGTTGCCGCCCAGCTCGCCCAGGCGAGCAGGGTTGCTTCCTCCAGAAGCAACCGCCTTCTGGAGGAATCTTCTGGAGGGCCCAAATGGGCCTGGGTGCTATTTGCACCCCCATTTTTACTAAGTACACCCCCTCTGCTGTTTTTTGGTGATTCTTTTTTCGTAAAGTTACGGAAACTTACGAATTTCGTAACGATACTTGTTTTCTTTCCGTAATGTTACGGAACCTTGCGAATTTCGTAACGATGCTTCCATTTGATTTCCGGTGTGTCACGGAAACTTACGGATTGTGCATCAATATTTTTTTGGTTTTTCGGCATGTCCTGGAATTTCACAAATTGCCTAATGATGGGTGCCAAGCACCTCACGAGGACCAAAGAATGGTCGCACGTCATCGAGCAAAGGTCCCCGGACGAAATTAGGGTATGACACCCGGATTTAAGGTGGGTTGCAGCACTGGCTCCGCTTCCCTAACTGTACTGGAGGCGGTTGCCGTGGCTTTATCCTCTATAGTTTTCTGGAGTTTTAACATGACCTCCGAGATGGAAGCCATTTGATCTTTTAAGGCCGATAGATCGGCCTTCATCTGTTCCTGCACGCCCTCTTCATTATCCATTTTTCTGGATCGAGTGTTATAGGGGTGCCTTGGTGTTTTCTTAGTTATGATGAAATTCCTAAAGAAATAAACAAAGGTGAGTATGCCACCAAAACATGAATATGCAAATGAATGATCGGAGCACTTGGATCCACCCAAAGGTTTTTTAGATAACGTGATGAGTTCAGAACTTCTCATTTTATAAAAAGAACAAAGCTTTCATCTAGCCAAGATTATACAAAGGTGTTACAAGAGAACCTAACGATTTCTAATTATATTGGCCATCAAATCTATCATGTGTTGACAGTAATTGATTAGCCCATGAATCTCCTCGGGGGCCGTACACACTTCTGCCATGGCTTTTGCTGTGGCTAATAGATGCGGGAGGTCTTGACTTCCATTCAAGGTCAAGGCGAACCTATCCATCCACATAGTCGCTTCTTGATGGAATGCATCAATCACCCTCCCTCTTGCTTCTTTTTCGGCGTACACTTGTGCAAAATCCTCCACTAGCTTTTGTTCATGGGACACAGACTGGTTCAACTCTTCCTTGTATTGCCCTATGATAGCTAGCATGCTTTGCTCTGTGGCTTCCAAGTGTTGAGCCAAACTCCTCTTGGATCTGGCGCACGCAGCTAACTCTTCTTTTAAGATCATGCCATGCACCCGTGACCGGTCTCTTTCCTCTCTTTGGAGCTTGAGCTCACTATTGCTACCCCACAATGCTCCTCGGAATTTTTCTCGGCCATATTCCTCCTTGCGGGCCCTTTTAGTTTCTTGTTCAAGGGCTCTTGCAGTGGCCGCGTTTTCCTCTTGTAACTCGGTGCACTCTTTCCGGATGTGTGTAGCGGCTGATTTGAACTTCTCCTTGGCGAGTCTCGCCTTCCCTAGCTCTAATTTGAGAGCTTGGACTTCTTCATCTTCCTCCGGAGCTTCGAAGTTCTCCTCATTGATAACTTTCAATTTGGAGAGCCAATCTAACCCTCACGTGTGAACTCTTAGCCATCCATGATAACCGCCGATGACGCCGTTTCGGATGCCTCTAAGCTCCTTGTCTTTCTTCAATGGACTTCTCCACGCCTTGTGGACTCTTTGTATCACCTTGAGACTTTGCGCACCTAGATCCCTCACAAGGAAAGGCGAGAGACTTTCTTCGGTTGGCGCTCCCCTCATGGGGTACCCTAGCTGTCTTATGGCGAGTGCGGGATTATAATTAATACAACCCCTAGTCCCTATCAATGGAACATTAGGGTAGTCCCCACACGAGAAGAGAACTCCTTCCTTGCCTTCCTTCCAACGAGGAAACCAATTGATTGCGTTGCCTCCTATTCCAGCCAAATGCTGGTCCCAATCGACTCTTCCTTTTTCGGCGCATGAGCGATAGCTTTGAAGCGGACATGGGTGTCTTGTGTCTTGTCGGAATAGGTGTGAAACCAACCACACAAAGAGAGCGGGTAAACAACAGACAATCCGTGCACTATTTTTCTCACATCTCCGGTCAAAGGTATCAAACAAATCTGCCAAGATGGCCACCACTGGACTCTCCTTGCAATGGTGATACGCGAGGAAAGCGTCAATGGCGGCTAAGTCCACCAAACCGTCCACGTTTGGAAAGAGGACAACCCCAAAAATCAACAAAGCTAATATATCCGCAAACGGCCCCCACTTCTCTTGGCTTGCCATATCCCTTGCCTTGCCTTCCAAGTATTTCCGAGGCAGCCCACTACGCCGTTCCGAGTTTGCTTCATGCAATCCAACTCTTTTGCTGAATCTCCAACCACAGCTGCAATCTTGCTCAAGGAAGGAAGAAAGCCGGAGAAAAGATACGGTTTTCTCCCCCCAAGAGGGCATCCTAAAATTTCCTCAAACTCTTCAATAGTTGGTACCATTTGGAAGTCCCCAAATGTGAAACACCTCAACGGCTGGTCATAGTATTGGGCGAGGGATACGACAGCTTCCGTAAATACCTCCGCTGCGGTCAAATCTAGAATCTTCCCGTACTTTGCGGAAGGCTTTCCTTTGGAGAGGTCCCATCAATCGTCCCAATTCCTTGAGGCTAGTGACATCTAGACTTTTAACCTTGACTTGATAAAACCTTTTGCTGTTTTGATTTGTCCCCATCATTTTACCTAAAAAAGGGGTGGATCAAGACTCCGACATGAATGATGCAATGCGTATGCATGAAACGGAAAGAAAACAACACAAAGGGGTAATTCACACATATGAGACCGCAGGGATCCAACTTTAATGCTACGTTTGGGCATGATGGCACCTCGATGTAGCATTAAAAAGGTTACGTATTACTCTAAAGAAACCAAACACCATTAGCAAAAACTATAAACTAGTGCTATTTATCAAAAGATGCATGAGAACAAATGGCACGGAGCGTGTTTGCTCTTTGCCCCTATTTGGGAACCTATAGGACAATATCTAGGGGTCTCTAATAACTACTCCCCAACAATTCATAACTCACACGGCTGTTTTCTAGAGGTATCATCACTCAAGATAATAATATTGTGGCGGTATGGAATACCAACGACAACACATTATAAAGAGAGAAAGCTCTAGACGAGGTTTCACTATTATCAAGCAAGTCGAAGACCTAGCATGATGATAGATTCACCTCCACTCCTTAAATTCCCATGAACCCGGGTATAGGGCCCCTTTTTTTACTCAAACCCGTGGGTGCTTAGAATGCAGTGTAAAGAATGCGAAATAGACAACAATTATTTACATTTTACACAGTTCAACCAATGCACACACGAAGTTTCACAAATCCACAATTCCTTAAAATAGGCCTAACTCACAAAAAGGTCCCCAGTGGAGTCGCCAACTGTCGCAACGTGCCCTTTTGCGGGCAAGCGAAGGCGAGGCTCACGGGTGCGCTTTCCAAAGGAGGAAAGATGCGCAGAGTCGCCACCAACGTTTATTTGTGGGAAACGTCGGAAAAACCGAAGGAAACCGGTCAAAATGAAAATTCTAAGTTCGGGAGTTGTATTTACGCTTGAGGAAGGTATTAGCACCTCTCACGTTTGTCTCAAAGGACAACAGCCTATTTTTTAGAATTGTGGAAATTGTGTTACCTTAACTTTTATTTCTTTTTATTTTTTGAGGTCGACAAAAGCGGAGCTTTTGCTCCTACGTACCCTCCATCAAAGAGGAAATCAGACCTACGTAGTTCTTTCTCATGCGTGAATCAAGCGATTCTTTTTACTTGAAAGGTGATCATTTTAAGGCGTTGGACCTTAAAAATGATCCATTTTACTTGGTAAGAAACTGAAATGATAAACTTTCAAGAACCTATTTTTTGTGGACGAGCTTGACTAGGCGAGTTGATTTTAGCCTTAGTTTCACTTTAGTTATTAGTCAATTCAATTAAGAATGAAAAATCCCAAAGAGAAAACGTCCGATTGATTTTTTGCTTTATTTTACTAAAAGATATTTTTTTATTATTATATTATTATTTTACCTCTTTTTTGATTTCCAACGTGGTTACGGCACGACCGAACGGTCGGAATTCATTTTAACTGAAATTAACGGATGATACAATTCAAACGATCGGTGGAAATTTATTTTATTTTTAGATTAGGCGAGAAATGACTTAAATAAATGACTTAAGCACGTCAAAAGGGGGTATAGAAAGCGAATGAAAATGAGAATAAAAATACATGAAACAAAATGTGGACCACCACGGGTACATAGAATGAATTGAAAAGCTCGGTTTGAGGTACTTACCCGTTGAAGACTGAAGAAAACGAAGAACGAACGATGAATGTTGAAGAACGGTCGAGAATCTTCGCGTAATTACTCACGGAAACGTTACGGAAGCGCCTCGGCTTGGATTTTCTTCACGAAAGTAATTTTCCTCAGCAATTTCGAGAGAATAAGAAGTGCCAAGAAGGTTGAACCCCTTCTCCCTTCACTCCTCCCCCTATTTATAGCAAAATAGGGGAGGAGCTTGCCACCCAGCTCGCCCAGGCAAGCAAGGTTGCTTCCTCCAGAAGCAACAGCCTTCTGGAGGAAGAATCTGGAAGGCCCAAGTGGGCCTGATTACTATTTGTACCCCCCTTTTTACTAAATACACCCCCTTCTACTTTTTTTTGGTAATTCTTTTTCCGTAACGTTACGAAGCTTTACGAATTTCATAACGATACTCATTTTCCTTCCGCAAGGTTACGAATCCTTACAGATTATGTATTTACTCCTTTTTTAGCTTTCGAAGAAGTTACAGAAACTCACGGATTGTGCAAAAACACCTCATTTTGATTTCCGTCACATTACGGAATTTCATGGATCGCGTAAGCCTGCTTCCTTTTGATTTTCAGCACGTCTCGGGACTTCACATATTGTGCAACAAAGGGTGCCAAGTATCTCGAAGCGGCCAATCAAAGGTTGTATATCATCAAATAATAATCCCCGGACGAAATTAGGGTATGACACAATGATCTTGAACAACCTTTACAATACAATCCTTCACAACTTTTGAATCTCTTTGAACTTCTTCTTCTTCTTCCTTTTTCCACAAGCTTTCCAAAGTTTTCTGGTTTTCTAAACCTTGAAAACTTGTGCTATTCATTCTTTTCATCTCTTCTCCCTTTGCCAAAAAGAATTCGCCAAGGACTAACCGCCTGAATTCTTTTTGTGCCTCTCTTCTCCCTTTTCCAAAAGAACAAAAGACTAACCGCCTGAATTCTTTTTTCTCTCCCTTCTCTCTTGTCAAAGAATTCAAAACGACACAGTCTAAGAATTCTTTTGATTCTTCCCTTTCCCATATACAAAAGATTTCAAAGGACTAACCACCTGAGAATTCTTTGGTATACCCATTCACAAAGTTTCAAAGGTTTAACTGCCTGAGAACTTTGTCTTAACACATTGGAGGGTACATCCTTTGTGGTACAAGTAGAGGGTACATCTACTTGGGTTTGACTGAGAACAAGAGAGGGTACATCTCTTGTGGATCAGTTCAAGTGGAGGGTACATCCACTAGGTTGTTCAAAGAGAACAAGGGAGGGTACATCCCTTGTGGATCTTTGCTTGTAAAAGGATTTTTACAAGGTTGAAAAGAAATCTCAAGGACCGCAGGTCGCTTGGGGATTGGATGTAGGCACGGGTTGTTGCCGAACCAGTATAAAAACTCTTGTGTTTGTCTCCTTCTTCCCTACTTTTTTAATTTCCGCTGTGCATTTTAATTTCCGCTTTTACTTTTGGTTAAGTTTCTCTTCTACTCTTTATTCACTTAACAACATAGTAAAAGCCTTAGAAGAGTAAAATTTTTAATTAGTAAAGGTTTAGGAATAATTAATTCAACCCCCCCTTCTTAATTATTCTGAGGCCACTCGATCCAACACAAAAATCATTGGATGATTTATTTAAGCTTTCATTGTTTATCCTTTGCTAAGAAAAGTTACATTGTACTTGAGCTTTATTGTTTAACCACTCATCGAGTGTTATTGAATACTTGTATTCATTCAAACTACTATTTGTGAAAGCCAAGAGTTGTTTAATGTTAAACAATACTTGGATTTTCTCATATTCAGTGGGAGTCTAACATAGTGCCAGAAGATGGCTACAAGAATGCTTGTATAGCTAGGATTGATAGGAAAAAATGCTTGTTTTGTAATAAACTTTTTGATTAGTGAAATCCTTTACGGTTGTGTAAAAGAGAATTGAACGTAGTTGTATTTAAGTGAATTAGTATAAATCAAGTGTTTCTAGGTCTCTCCTTAACGGTTTTATTAAGAATTCTTTTAGCGTCTTTTGTCATTCTTTTCATACAAGTGTTTTCTTGAAAAGCTATTTTAGAACTTTATTTTACATACTTATTGGATGATTAAACTTTAGCTTTATCAAAACTCGTTTCCAAGTCGCCTCATATTTAGCTCTATTAGATTTTGTAGACGATGAAGGCGTTGGATGTTGGTTTCCAACATTTGCATTGTCGTTTTAAGAATGTCGAAGATGCGATGGAAGAATATGGTTCATAGCAGCAACAGGCGTTTCAGAAATTCATCCTCAAGGTTCTTCACGAAGCAGGTGTTTTCATCATCAAAGTGGTAAACTTTGGTTTGATGTAATACCTTAATGGAGTCCCTTTGTTGGAAAGCATGTACATGTGTAGAGTTGGAAGGGCTGGCTCCCTTGGTGTCATACCACATTGTTTGGTTCCATGAGGTCCTAGCATCATCCATGTCAAGCTTTCTAATGAGCTATTGGCCTCGGAACAAGGTCTTCCAATATATGGAGTAGTTAACTAGCTCTATCTTCTATTTTCCTGTTGGGCATGTCCTCATTGAAATAGAGCTTAAATCCCTTCTTCTTCCCCACATCACAGATGGGCAGTCTAAGGTAGACTCTATCAGGCACCATCTTGATGTTAGTGCATCTACTGATGTGGAGTTCAGAAGGATACACTATTGCTTGGTTAAGTACCTACATCTACTTTAAGATGCCTCCTATTATGTCTAGTTCTTGTCTAGAGAGTCTTAGGCAGGTAGGATATGAGGGAATGAATCTGGCGCGAGGAGTCTTGATCTGCACCTCCTTGGACCATAGTGGTTAAGGAGTTGGGTTTTCCTTTGATGGATCCATGTTGGAGATTCTCGCAAGTGGAGTTGGCTAGGATGCCTCTTTAAAAAGATGGTTGGTTGCCTGCTTTTGCTTCTCCTCAGCATGTTCAAGTGACAGATGAGTAGTTCTAGTGGTACCATTTGATAACCACCGAGGACTCATCCTGACCAGGTTGGGATACACTGGTCTATTGCAGGAGGAGGCATCTAGAGCTACTATGGCATTTGGTGGTAATGCAACATATTCAGTAGTCAGAGTATGAGTATACTCGTACCTCATTCATTGAGGTGTGGTGACTACCTTGTGTTGTCTATGAATTAGTTTCGTATGTGGCCAATGGACAATGTATTCTTTAGAGTAGTGGTTTTTTTGATTCCTATTGAGGAATGCAATAGGGAAGTTCCTACGAGCAATCTCTTCCCTAGTTTGTTGAACCCAAGGTTTTCAGTCTTCTCCATGTGGATCCAAGTACTGAGAACTTGGATATGTTGATTGGAGAGATAGACTTCCTGGTTTATAGTGGTGGTAGACTGGATGGCTATGGAGTGGGTGTTCATGTTACCTTGTTATCAAATGAACTAGAGTCGTCAGATGATGGGATCTTGATGGATTCTGTGGGTGTCAAGGACTTGCATCCAGCTCTTGTCTTCCTCTTCTTTGGAAAAGAAGAGGGGATCATAGGTTTGTCATGCTTCTATTGTACAACAGGTTCTTCTTTCCTCTTCATTGGGAATATCAGAGGGCCATCATCCTCTATTTCACTCATGTCTCTTAGCCTTTGAGCTTTTGTAACTTGCTCGGTGAGTTGCATTTGACTCCTTTTTGGAGTGGTTTGCGGATGAGTTCATTGAGACTAGACTAGACGAGAGGGTCTAGACTCCTCATGTCTTTTCTTGGTCTGTTGCTTCTTCGACACGGTTTCTTCTTCCTCTTCTTGGTGTTGGGCATGCTTTTTGGCCTGAAGCTTGCCTTGCTGCTCTCTTAGAATCCTTTGAACCTTTTTAGCAAGTCCAAAGGTCTCTAGAGCTTTGTCTTCATCAGCCACAATTATGGCCAATTTCTTTTGCCTCTTCTATTGGATGCCATTCTGATCAACAAGGGGAATAGGTTTGTTTCTTCTAATGTCAACCTTCATTGCCTTTAGGTTGACATAACTGAAGTGCAACTGCCTGGCGATGAAGGTTCCCTTGCTGATGATGGAATGTTTGGAGTCCTCATCTAGTCTCTAAAAACATGGAACACCTTGTGTTCCCATAGGAGTTTGTTGATGAGGGCAACATAGTGGATGCTGTCCACTCCTCTCAGGGTCTTCATGTTCCTGAGAATGTTGATGTAGACTATGTGTGGAAGGTCGAAAGGAATCTCGTCCATTAGATGAAAGAGCACAAATTTGTGTAGGTTAAACATAGAGTCTTTTGAACCTACTTTGTGCATAAAACTCTTCCGAGTGATGTTGAACCATATTTTGGCCATGCCACACACAAGGTTATATTGTACCTTCTTTTTCCCATATGCTTCCTTGATGTTCTTCCCATAAAGAGCCTTTATGATGTGGCTCTCATATGTTTTCTCCCAGTCTTCCTAGTACGTCTTTCTTTCTCTAATGCAACTTATGACTTGTACAATAGTGTCCATGGATAGCACGACTGATGTAAGCTCCATTGGAGCTTGTAGGCCTAGGATCTTCTTCATTAATGGATTCCTTTGCTTCTTGGAAGCTGAATGGAAGCGGAATGGAGAAGGAAGAGAGAGAAGAGACGCCACTTCAAGGAGAAGATGAGTCTAGAAGAAGCTCACAACCATAGGAGGCCATGGATAAGAGCTTGGAGGAAGAAAGAGATGAATGAAGGGAAAGGAAGAGAAAAGCACGAAATTTTGTGCTCTAAAAGAGTTATGAAATCTGAAGTTTAATTTTCAAATGATCAAAGTTGAAAAAATGCACACATATGACCTCTATTTATAGCCTAAGTGTCACACAAAATTGGAGGGAAATTTGAATTTCAATTCAAATTTCACTTGAATTTGAAATTGAAATTGTGGAGCCAAAATTTGGAGCCAAAATTTCACTAATTATGGTTAGTGAATTTTAGTTATGATTTAGCCCACTAATCCAAGATCAATTCCAAGATTCTCCACTAAGTGTGCTTAGGTGTCATGAGGCTTGTAAAGCATGAAGGACATGCACAAAGTGTGACTATATGATGTGGCAATAAGGTGTAGTAAGAAAATGCTCACCTCCCCTTATAAAATTTAATTGGATTAGGCTTCTACCAATTCAATTGAATTTATTTCCAACCACACACATCAAATATTCACTTAGTGCATGTGAAATTACAAAACTACCCCTAATACAAAAACTAGTCTAGGTGCCCTAAAATACAAGGGCTGAAAAATCCTATATTTCTAGGGTACCCTACCTACATTATGGAGCCCTAAATACAAGGACCAAATATAATGACATCCTAGTCTAATATGTGCAAAGATAATTGGATCCAACCTTGGCCCATGGGCTCAGAAATCTACCCTGAGGTTCATGAGAACCCTAGGGCCTTCTTCAACAGCTCTTGCCCAATCCTCTTGGAGCCTCTTGCTCATGGCTCTAGTGATTGGTCCCTTCCTAGGGAGGATTGCGTCATCCCCTTCCCCTTGAAGAGGATTTGACCTCAAATATGTTAGTTCCTCCTCCTCAATATCAGCTCTACCTGCAAAAGGAATTAAATCAGAAATGTTAAAAGTGGTGCTGACTCCATACTCTTCTGGGAGGTCCAACCTATAGGCATTGTTATTGATACTCTCCAAAACCTGAAAAGGTCCATCCCCTCTAGGGCTAAGCTTGGATTTCCTTTTAGTAGGGAATCTATCCTTCCTAAGATGGAGCCAAACCCAGTCACCCTCATTAAGAACTGGCTCTTTTCTTCCTCTATTGCCTTTAGTTGAATACACCTTTGTTTGGTTCTTTATTTGGTTCTTAACCCTCTCATGCAACTTCTTTACAAACTCTGACCTAGATTCCCCTTCTTTATGTATAAAAGAGGTGTCCAGTGGGAGGGGAATGAGGTCTAATGGTGTTAGGGGATTGAACCCATAGACAACCTCAAAAGGGGACTGCTTGGTGGTTCTATGAACCCCCTTGTTGTAGGAAAATTCTACATGAGGAAGATACTCATCCCAAGACTTATGGTTGCCTTTCAGAAGAGCCCTTAAAAGGGTAGATAAAGACCTATTCACTACCTCTGTTTGCCCATTAGTTTGTGGATGATAAGTGGTAGAGAAAATAAGTTTAGTTCCTAGCTTAACCCATAAGGTTTTCCAAAAGTGGCTAAGGTACTTAGCATCTCTATCTGACACAATGGTCCTAGGCAAACCAAGGAGTCTCACAACTTCCTTGAAAAAGAGTTTTAAGATGTGGGAAGCATCATCCACCTTGTGGCATGGTATAAAGTGTGCCATCTTGCTAAACCTATCCACCACCACAAAGATAGAGTCTACAACTCTTTGGGTTCTTAGAAGCCCAAGGACAAAGTCCATACTAATGTCTACCCAAGGTGCAGAGGGGATGGGTAAGGGTGTGTATAGCCCATGAGGCATCACCCTAGACTTGGCTTGTAAACAAGCCACACACCTAGTGCAATGCTTATGGACATCTTTCTTCATATGGGGCCAATAAAAATTTTCTTTGAGTAAGACAAGGGTCTTATCTATCCCAAAGTGGCCCATGAGCCCACCCTCATGGCTCTCTTTCATAAGTAATTTCCTAATGGATCCTTGGGGTATGCAAAGCTTTCCCTCTTTGAACAAATACCCCTCAGCCAAATAGAATCCATCTTGGGCCTTTTTCTCTCAACTCTCGTAAATGGGAGAGAAATGTTCATCTAAAGCATACAAGTCCCTAATATTATGAAATCCTAAAATTTGAGCTCCTAGGGAGCAAAACAATGTGTGTCTCCTAGAGAGGGCATCAGCTACCACATTTGTTTTTCCCTTTTTGTATTTGATAACATATGGAAATTGCTCTAGGTACTCTACCCATTTTGCATGCCTCTTGTTTAACTTGCTTTGCCCTCTAATGTACTTAAGTGATTGATGATCACTATGAATGACAAATTCCTTGGAAACAAGGTAATGTTCCCAAGTTTGGAGGGCTCTTATTAAGGCATAAAGCTCTTTATCATAGGTGGGGTAGTGGAGGGTGGCACTATGAAGTTTTTCACTAAAATAAGCAATAGGGTGCCCACCTTGTAACAATACAACTCCAACTCCCACTCCAGAGGCATCAAATTCTAGCTCAAAAGTTTTAGAAAAGTCAGGAAGAGCTAGAATAGGTGCCTTAGTAAGCTTTTCTTTAAGCAAAGCAAAGACTTGCTCTTGTTTTTACCCCAGGTAAATGCCACATTCTTCTTCACCAGCTCATTAAGAGGTGATGCAATTGTAGAGAAATTAGGAACGAACCTTCTATAGAAGCTTGCTAACCCATGGAAGCTCCTAATATCTCCCACACTTTTTGGGGTGGGCAATTCTTGGATGGCCTTGATTTTCTCAAGGTCCACTTGGACCCCATTTCAACCAACTACAAAACCTAAGAAAACTATATTATCTACACAAAAGGTACACTTCTCTATATTTTCATAAAGGGTATTTTTCCTAAGGACTGAAAGAACTTGTTTGAGATGTCCTAAGTGATCATCTAGGCTCCTACTGTACACTAAAATATCATCAAAATAAACAACTACAAATCTACCTATGACATCCCTTAATACATGATGCATAAGCCTCATAAAGGTGCTTGGTGTATTAGTGACACCAAAAGGCATCACTAGCCATTCATACAAACCAAACTTGGTCTTGAAAGCGGTTTTCCACTCATCACCCTTTTTCATCCTGATTTGGTGGTAACCACTTTTAAGATCAATTTTTGAAAAGATATTGGCACCATGCAACTCATCAAGCAAATCATCAAGTCTAGGAATGGGGTGCCTATACTTTACAGTGATGTTGTTGATGGCCCTACAATTTGTACACATTCTCCATGTACCATCCTTTTTGGGCACCAACAACATTGGCACAACGCATGGGCTTAGGATCTCTTGGACCCATCCCTTCTCCAACAATTCTTTAACCTGAGACTCTATCTCCTTAGTCTCCTGAGGGTTAGTCCTATAGGCTGGCCTATTAGGAAGGCTTGCTCCTGGGACTAAATCTATTTGGTGTTCTATTCCCCTTAAAGGAGGTAGCCCAGGGGGTATCTCTTTGGGAAATATATCACCAAATTCATGTAAGAGTTCTTGGACCTTTGAGGGTAAGGTCTCAAATGTAGGAATTGTGGCAGTGCTAAGAGATGTTTCCCTTGATAAGAGAAGGTAGAAAGATTGTTTAAGAAGGAGTGCTCTTTTAATATCACCTTTTGTTGTAAAATGATTTTCTTTCTTAATAATCTTCTTGGAGAAGTCCTTTCCCTATTTTTACTTCCCCTTGGCCTTTGAAGAAAAGGCCTTACTATCCTTCTTTTTTTTTTCTTTTTTTTTTCTACTTTTTCTTCCTCATCCCTCTTATCTCTCATAGTTAGTTGATCTTTGGCCACCTGTGAAGGTGTTTGAGGATGCAACACAAATTTAGTACCAAGATGGGTGAGGGTAATCTCATTAGTTAGGCCATTATAAATGATCTTCCTATGAAATTGCCACAACCTTCCTAAAAGAATATGTCCTACCTCCATGGGAACTATATCACAATTAACTTCATCCGTATATGTCCCAATGGAGAAAGGTACCTTCACTTGTTGGTTAACTATCATTTCCCCTTGCTCATTGAGCCATTGAAGTTTATAAGGTTTTGGGTGGGGAATGATAGTGAGGTTCAACTTGGAAACTAATCTTGTGCTACAACAATTGCAACAAGATCCACTATCCACAATGAGAGAACAAGTTTTATCTTAAATTTTGCATCTTGTATGAAAGATGTTCTCTCTTTGGGATTGAGATAGATCACAAGATTGACCTCCAAGGAGCCTTCTAACCATTAAGAGGTCACATTCTTCATGGGGGTAGACTTCCTCACTAGACTTTTCACCCCTTACATCATCTTCACTTCCACTAGAGGAAGGGCAAGAAGTAGTCTCCTCTTGACTACTATCAATGTCTTGACCCCTTATAATCATGGTTTTCTTTGTGGGGCATTGAGAGGCAATGTGACCTCTCCCAAGACATTTGAAGCATTTAATGTTGCTAGTCCTTTCTTGGGAACTAGTCTTAGGGGTGGATTTCTCTATGGTCTTACCCTTATCTTCCAAGGGTTTTGAAGGTGCAGCCCCCAAAATTCCTTGGGGTTGGTCCTTCCTTGGATAAGAGTGAAAGCCATAAGATTTTGAAGAAGGCTTTCTTTTAAGTTTTTTCTCCACTCTTATACAAAGTTGGACTAGCTCATCTAGGTACCTATATGGAAGGAGTTCAACCTTATCCCTCACTTCCATATTAAGCCCACTAAGGAACCTAGCTATGCTTGTTCTTTCCTCCTCCCTAAGTCCAGCTCTTAAAAGGAGTAGTTCCATTTGTTGTCTATATTCTTCAACACTCATACTCCCTTGTCTAAGCCTTTGGAGCTTGTCCATAAGCTCTCTTTCATAGTAGGAGGGAATGTGCCTCTTCCTAAGGGCACTCTTAAGATCATTCCAATACTCTACTGGAGGATCCCCATGAATCCTTCGTTCCCTAACAAGGGAAGTCCATCAATAGAGGGCATACCCTTGAAAGCTAAGGGTAGCCAATGGAACTTTTCTCGCTTTGCTAATATGATGGCAAGCAAAGAGTTATTCAACCTTCATTTCCCAATCTAAGTAGGCCTCAACATTATCTTTTCCATGGAAATATGGGAGGCTAATGTTAACCTCCTAAGGCCTTCTATCCTTTTCTTTTCTTTGGGAGTGATGCTTAGTATGTGAACTATGGCTCCCTCTATAATAGTCGCTAAGTTCTTCACTTAAACTCTTGCAAGAGTCATGACTACTATAGGAGGCATGTTTTTCTCTTTTAATTTCTTTCATTATTTTTCTTCTTTCTTCCTCTCTTATTTTCTCTCTTTCATCTTGACTTATTTCTTCCACTTTTTTTTTACCTTTTTCTTTTCTCTCTTGTTTTTCTTTCCACAACTTAAGGGATCTCAACTCATCTAATATCTTATACAAGGGGTCATTAGGAGTAGAACCGTCACCATTAACACTAGATGAAGAATGAAGACTCATGTTGGTTCCTAAGTTATGGTTCTTTCTTGTTGGGGGTTTGAAAAAAAAGGTAAAAGAAACTATGGTTGAAACTAGCCAAAATAAACACTAAAAGAAATGTGAAAGATATGGTAAAAACTAATTGGTAAAAGGCAAGCTGTCTAGGCGGTTTGACAATGGAGGGTAAAGGAAATAAGCTATGAAAGTAAGAAAGAAATTAAAGTGCAAGAAATGCAAACTAGGCAGATCCTAAAAGTGTTTGGATGACCTCATTTAAGGTACCCAACAAAACACTCACTATCCTAAGGGAAAATTGCCTAAAATTTTTGTTGGATCAAGTGGCCTCAGAATAATTAAGAAGGGGGGGTTGAATTAATTATTAATTTGTCTTGACTAATTAAAAAATATCCTTCTTAATGTTACTAGATTCAATTAGGCTTTTACTACTAAGTTAAGAAAGTAAAGAACAATAACTTAATCAAAAGTAAAGAGGAAATAAAAGAACACAACGGAAATTAAAGAGTGTAGGAAAGAAAAAGACAAACACAAGATTTATACTGGTTCGGCCACAACCCGTGCCTACGTCCAGTCCCCAAGCAACCAACTGGTTCTTGAGATTTCTTTCAACCTTGTAAAATCCTTTACAAGCCAAAGATGCACAAGGGATGTACACTCCCTTGTTCTCTTTGAATAACCAAGTGGATGTACCCTTCACTTGAACTGATCCACAAGAGATATACCCTCTCTTGTTCTCAGTATAACAACCCCTAAGTAGATGTACCCTCCAATGTGTTGGGACAAAGAATTCACAGGCGGTTAGTCCTTTGCATCTTTGTAAGGGGAAACAAAAGATATCTCAGGCAGTTAGTCCTTTGAAATCTTTTGTTTAAGGGGAAGGGAAAAATCAAAAGAATTCTCAGGCGGTTAGTCCTTTGAATTCTCTTGGAAGAGAGAAGAGAGACATAAAAGAATTGAGGCGATTAGTCCTTCTATTCTTTTGGCAAAGCGAGAAGTGAATGAAGAAGAATAGCACAAGTTTTTTATCAAAGAACTTTTCTTAAAAGAGAAAGGATTGAACAAAAACTTTTAGAAAGATGAAGAGAAATGAATCAGAAAGTTCTGTAAAAAACTTGTTATGAAACTTGTTGAAAGATGATGAAAGATGTTATGAAATTCATGCCATGGTCGCATATTTATAATCTCTTGATGACTCAAGTTAAAGTTTGTGACTCTTGGCAATTTCTTTAAAACTAGTCACCCTTTAAAAATTGTGACTCTTTTGAAAACTAGTCACTTAAAAAGTTGTGACTTTTGAAAAAAGCTTCAGAAATAAATCACTTTAAGAATTGTGACTTTTGGAAATTTATTTTTCGAAATCAGTCACTGATAATCGATTACCATCAAGGTGTAATCGATTACACATCAATAGATGTGACTCTTCATATTTAAATTTTGAAAATAAAAAATGTTTAGAAACTCTGGTAATCGATTACAAGTATTGTGTAATCGATTACACAAGTTTAAAATGATTTGAAAATGTTTTATCAATAGTTATGACTTTTGAAATTTGAAATATAACATTTTAAACCATTGGTAATCGATTACATGATTATGGTAATCGATTACAGCTTTGTAAATCAGTTTTGAAAACAATGCTGACTACTGGTAATCGATTACTACCTTCTGGTAATCGATTACTAGAGAGTAAAACTTTTTGGTAATGATTTTGTGAAAACTTCTTGTGCTACTCAATGTTTTGAAAAACTTTTTCAGTACTTATCTTGATTGAGTCTTCTCTTGATTCTTGAATCTTGAGTCTTGAATCTTGATCTTGATTGTTCATGAATCTTGATTCTTGAAACTTGATTATTGAATCTTGATCTTGAAACTTGATTCTTGAATCTTGAATCTTTTGCAATTTGCTTAACTCTTGATTCTTTGGCTTCATCAAAATAACCTTGGAAGGCATTGCTTCCACAATCTCCCCCTTTTAGATGATGACAATCCTGAAATCAAGAGAGTACATACAAGTTTTGTTCTACCGTTCACTCATCCCTTTCTCCCCCTTTCTTTTTGAATTTATGATTAATTTTAAAGTTTTGAAAATATAATATCTTGATTTCTTAAAATACCCATTTTCTCTCCCCCTTTGGCAACATCAAAATGGCCAAAGTGCGTAAAACATACATAATTTAAAACATACACAAAGCATGCTTTTGTAAAACAAACATAAAAGATTCTAAACCATACATGAAGCAAGACATGAATAAAACCAAATTGCAATGCAAACCACATAGTCATATATCACAACCCATAAATATTCAGTCATACTAAGCAAATATTGAAAATACTAAGTGTTCAAATGTCATAAGCATATAGCCAAATACAAGTCTTTAGAAACAAAAATATAATAATAATAATAATAATGTCTAAACTAATGGTGGTGGAGGAGGTAAATCAAGATAGTCACGAATAATGGTGACATCTTCTTCAACCTTTGTGATCCTTGAGTCCATTGCATCGAATCGCGTGTCCACTTGTCGTTCCAAAGCATCAAACCTCTCACCAACATAGGTTTGAAGTCCATCAAACCTTTCAAGAATGTTGTGCAAAAGAGATGAAGAGTCATCTCTCTGAGAATGTGGTGATGGAGAGCAGTCTTCAGTGGCTTGTACCGGAGCATCCTTCTTCACCCAAGAGCCATCCCTCTCTTTGCGGTTACCGAAGGAGGAAACTACATTTGCACCTATAGAGAAGGATCTCTTGACTTTGACAAAGGGCTCAGAGTCAAGAGGGATATTGAAATGTTGTAGAAATAAAGTAATCAAATGGGGATATGGGAGTGGAGCATTTGATCGCAATGCCTTATGCATGCGATATCTCACAAGATGGGCCTAGTCGATTTGACGATCGGTTAAGAAAACCCACATGATTATCAAGTGTTCCTCAGACACTTGTGCAAGATTGGAAGATATAGGGAGAAGGATGCGCACAATCAAATAGTGCATGATGCGGCATTCAAATGCCAATGAACCGGCAAGAAGCCTTCCGGTCATATCCGCTTGGTGGGTGCAAACCATTTGGCGGGATCAGACACAGAGAAATCAAAATTCCACTCATCATCAAGTGAACCCTCAAATGGTACACCGTCACTTGATAATTGAGTGAGATCAAAGAAAAGGGACTGGTCTATGACCATCTTAATCCCATAGACTTCAGAAATCAAGGAATCTTCTTGAATTTCCAAGTTTGAATAAAAAGCTTTCACCAATTTAGGGTAAAAGGGAAGTTTCATGGAGATAAACTGAATTAAACCAGAATTTTGAAATGCTTGAAAGCAATCAAACACTTCATCATCAAAGAAAGCTAAGTCTACGAACTTAGGGTCTATAATGAAACAAGAAGAGAAAATAGAATTGTACCGGGTACGTTGTTCTTCTGAGGAAAACAACATTGGAGATGATATGGAGGGAGGAATTTGAGATGTCTGCGCCTTGGATGTTTCGTGGCTTCGTGTTCCAGAGACTGTGTCATACCCTAATTTCATCCGGAGACCATTGTTTGGTGGCATGCAACCTTCGCTTGACCACTTCAAGGTACTTAACACCCATCGTTAGGTAATTTGTAAAGTTCCGAGACATTCCGGAAGGAAAAAGAGCATTGATGCGTAATCCATAAAGTTTCGCAACATTCTGGAAGTCAAAAAGAGCATTGTTACGTAATCCGTTAAGTTTCGCAACATTCTGGAAAGAAAATGGGTGTCATTACGTAATCCGTAAAAGTTCCATAAGGTTTCGGAAAGGAATCAGCAAAAAAACACAAAAGGGGGGGGGTGAACTTATCAAGATAGGGTGTAAATAGAAATTCAAATCTAGGCCCTTCCAAAACATTTTGGAAGTCGGGTTGCTTAAGGAGGAAGCAACTGGGCGGCAAGCTCCTCCACGTTCTTGAAAAATGG
Organism: Glycine max; assembly: GCF_000004515.6. Lineage (NCBI taxonomy): Eukaryota > Viridiplantae > Streptophyta > Magnoliopsida > Fabales > Fabaceae > Glycine > Glycine max. The sequence continues at coordinate 39,987,567 of NC_038250.2, forward strand.
TTTTCGTGGCTTCCGTAAAATTTCCGAAAACCTTGGCTAAGCATATTTCACTTAACTTTGGTGAAAGGGAAGAGAAAAAAAAGATGAAAATCAAATCCGAAACACTTCCGTAAGGCTTCTGTAACTTTTCTGTAAAGCACGAAAAGGGGGGAACTTAGTAATTGGGGTGCGCTTAGAAATCTTCTTCAAGAAGCCTCTGGGCGGCAAGCACCTCCTTTTTCCCAATAAATAGGGGAGGAGGGCTGTGCATTTCAACTGTTTTGGGTGAAAAAATTATTTCCGTGAAGAAAATCCAAGCCAAGGTGCTTCTGTAACGCTTCTGAGACGTTTTCGTGAGCGAATCCGTGAAGGTTTTCCGTCGTTCTTCACCGTTCTTCATCCGTTCTTCGTTCTTCAACCGGTAAGTTTTCGAATCCGAGACTTTCAATTCATTTCTTGTTTTGTTAGCTTTCATCTTCATTTCGCTTACTTTCAGTTTTCTTTTCTTCTGTTTTTAATGAGCTTTAACCGATCGTTTAAGCCGTTATCTCACCTAATAAATGATAAAATGAATTTCAACCGATCATTTGCGTTGTAATCTTGTTTAATCACTGTTAAAACAAAATCTAACTGATCGTTCACGTTGTAACCTCGGTTAAACCAAAAAAAGGCAAAATAATAATAAAATAATTAAAATATCTTGAAAAAATAATAATAAAATAATCAAAATATCTTTGAATAAAATAATCAAAAAAATCAATCGAACGTTTTTCTTTGGAAGTTTCCTTGGATCAATTGACTAATAACCAAAGTGAAACTAAGGCTAAAATCAATTCACAAATCAAGCTTCGTCCGCAAAAGTCACTCAAAACCGTTTTAAGGTCCAACGCCTTAAACAGTTCTCTTTGCTTTTATCGGTTAACATGGACCGTTCAAAAGCATAAAATCAACACATAACTTTACCGCTTTTGCAAGAACTACGTAGGTCTTATTTCCTCATCGCAATTGAGGATACATAGGAGCAAAAGCCTCGCTTTTGTCGACCACCCCAAGAGATCGTTAATGGTCCAACGCCTTAACGTTTCTCTCCTTTCAAAATCAAAAGATCGTTTAATGGTCCAATACCTTAAACAACTTTTGTTCGGTCAAAATATATCTTGCAAAAAAGATAAAAACAACTTAACCAACGTTTAGTTCTCAAAGAACTGCGTAGGTCTGATTTCCAAATCGCAATTGAGGAATACGTAGGAGCGAGGGAAACACCCTTGTCGACCACAAAAAGATAAAAAATACAAAAAAAAACTCAAAAAGACATAAAAAGGGAAAATAAAACATTATGAAGTCATATTTGCACACTTGATTAAAGGCTACCGTCCTTTGTGACGGATGCGTGGGGTGCTAATACCTTCCCCGTGCGTAAAAAAAACTCCCGAACCTTTCACGATTAAAGTTCGTAGAGCACACCTTTCCGGTTTTTCCGACGTTTTCCTCGAATAAACGTTGGTGGCGACTCCGCGCATTTTTCTTCCTCCCTTGGAAGACGCACCCATGAGCCCCCACGTCGCCCTCTCGCCGAAGGGTAACTTGCGACAGTTGGCGACTCCACTGGGGACTTTTTTAGAGAGTTAGGCCTTCTAATCTCGTTACAATATCATGACTTCCTCTTTTGTTGGTTTCCTTTTATTTCTCTTATGTTCTTGTATATAACACTTTGATGCTTTTAGTGTGTTTTTGAAATGTATGCATGAGATATATATTTATTCATTTGATGCACACAAACACCAACACTATTTTTACACACGGTGAGTTGAAAAGGGGCCCTATACCCGGATCCATGGGAACATAAGGAGTGGAGGTGAATCTGTGGTCATGCTGGGTCTCCGACTTGCTTGATAACAATGAACCCTCATCTAGAATTTTTTTCTTTGATAACATATTGTTGCTGGTAGTCCCTACTGCCGCAATATGTTTTTCGAAGGGGATGATGCCTCTAGAAACCATCAAGAGAGATATGACCACCTTGGGAATTATCACAAAAAGCCTTTTAGTTCCTCCCGTTTAGGTCCCTAAAATAGGGGCACGAAGTAAACACGTAGCGTGCCTTTTAAACATTGCCATGCATATAATCCAAATGTCATGTATGCCTTTGCTGTATGATTATTTGAGGATATTGCCATGCTGTGTACATCCCCCTGTTGCGCTTTTGCGCATCTGCATCATGTCATCACGCATGCGTTGTATGTTGGTCTCGTCTTTTGTCACGGGAAGCCAAAAGGTCCATATCACCTTCTTAACTGCACACATGGGGCACTACGCCCCCGAATGCACAAGTAAGAAGAGATAATTTTCCGGGCTCTCATGTCTGTAAATGCATTCATATCATGCATCGCATAAGCATCTCTTCATGGCATCATAATGAACATATCGTTCCTGCATTTGTCCATTATCATATTCCAGCATCACATTTTGCATGAATCATTGCATCATCATGCATATGCGTTCAACATACTTTTTGGTCTACAAACTACATACCTTTTGTTTTCATGTTTGCTCATGCATGATCCTTGTGTTTTCCTCTGCAAAACAAAAACAAAAAAAGGAAGCGTGAAAATTCACACTACATTCTTAGTTGCATGTGTTACGTACCATGACCCAACCATGTTGGGATAATAAACCCATTTCTAAAAATAAAAAAACAAAACAAAATGATTGAGCATGGTACCTAATGCGTGGTTAACTAGGAAATGATGTTTCTTCGGGCATCTCAATCTCATAATTACATTTTCCATGGATAGCATACGTATTCCCGAGTCTTTCATCTCTATGAAATGTTGTCGAGTATTGGCGATCAAAATTGCCATTCCTTGGGTTATGGGGTTGAACCAAGCTCATGCTTTTACGAAAAGGTTCATCAAGTCAAGTTGAAGTATGGAAGTAACCATCTTGCAAAAAATTGGGGCAAAAGATGGATCGAGTTACATCACTGCTTCATCTACTGCCAAACACATTTAGGATTGTTGATGTCCTTGTTACTTCCAGTTACACCTTCACAAAGATGTCATGGACCATGTTGAAAATCTAAATTGATTCAACCCCATATCCTGCGCAAAAATTTGCAATACTTCAACTGTGCATCATTTGCATACATCCATGCTTTTCATTGGTTGCATTGCTCATTGCATTCTTTCCTTGAAAAAAAAAACGAACTTAATCATTGTTATCAAAAGGAAAGAACACACTTTACGATGCCGTTACCAAACCCGTGCTAGAGTAATGGGTGAAGTGGAGGAGGTGCAAGAGCAGGTGAAGGCCGACATGGAGACCTTGAAAGAGCAAATGGCCACAATGATGGAGGCCATGATGAGCATAAAGGAGATAATGGAGGTCAATGTGGTTGCAATAGCCGCCACTAGCACCATTGCTGAGGTGGACCTGACCCCCCCATTGGGCCTCAACCAAATAAATCATCCAACCTCAGATATGGTAGGTCTGGAAGGCAAAGAGTTGGGAAGTATGGGGGGGCCTCTTTTAGTGCAAAAACAAGCATGCCTTCCCACCATATGACTTGCCTCCCAACTATACACCACCCAATATGGCATACACTCCCAGTGAGGATGTCAATAACTCTCCTCCCATACTCATTAAAAGCTAACAACCTCAAACTGATCATGCACATGTCTCTCAAACCATGGGGGAGACACATGAAATTCCCCACCGCAATCTAGCTGACTTCGAGCCTTGCCTCGGATATGCCACTGAAGGGCAAGCAGTTGGTGGTATACCCCTGCAAAACACTTTGGAGGGCCCTCAGTATCATCCACAACCACACCCCTTGCATTCCACATGGCAGAAATAGGAAAGTTGGATCATATAGAGGAAAGGCTAAAGGTTGTTGAAGGAAGCGGAGGTTATGCGTTTGCTAACCTAGAAGAGTTGTTCCTGGTACCCAATGTCGTCACCCCTCCCAAGTTCAAGGTGTCGGACTTTGACAAGTACAAGGAGACTACTTGCCCCAAGAACCATCTAAAAGATGTATTGTCGGAAGATGGGGGAATACACAAAAGATGAGAAACTGCTGATACATTTCTTCCAAGAAAGTCTTACTGGGGCAGCTGTCACCTGGTATACTAACTTGGAACCTTCCCGAGCCCATTCTTGAAAGGACCTAATGGTTTCCTTTGTTGGGCAGTATCAGTACAATTCTGATATGGCTCTGGATAAGATACAACTATAGAACATGTGAAAAAAGGATGGTGGGCCCAAGTGGCACCCCCAATGATGGAAAGGGAGATGATAATCGTGATAGTAGACACATTACTAGTATTCTACTATGAAAAGATGGTGGGCTACACACCTTCAAGCTTTGCTGATTTAGTTTTCATCGACGAAAGGATCGAAGTGGGTCTGAAAAGAGGCAATTTAATCATCTTGCTTGGACGAATGAGAAAACTGGGGCAAATGAAGAGGGCGAGAATGAAGGAGAAACCCATGCTACGACTGCCATTCCTACATGGAAAATCCCCCACCAGCTCAACAACATCATCACTCAGCCAATAACAACCCTTCTCCTTACCCACCACCCAGTTATCCACAAAGGCCATCACTAAATCAACCAAAAAACCCACCTACCACACAACCAATGCTAAACACCACCTTTAGCACGAACCAAAACACCAACCAAGGAAGGAATTTTGCAGCAAAAAGCCTGTAGAATTCACCCCAAGTCTGGTGTACTATGCTAACTTGCTCCCTTATCTACTTGATAATGCAATGGTAGCCATAACCCCTGCTAGGTTTCCTCAACCTCCATTTTTCTGAGGATACGACTCGAACGCAACATGTGCATATCATGGAGGAGTTCCGGGACATTCCATTGAGCATTGTATGACCTCGAAGCGTAAGGTGCAAAGTCTAACTGATGCGGGCTAGCTGAAATTTGAGTAGAATCGCTTGTGAATCCTAACATTGACAAGTGACGCCACACATGGGGCAATTTTGAAAGTTGTTGTTAGATGTCTCTAATGACTCATAAGGATTTTCAAGTTTATGCCATTATTGTAAACCACAGTTACAATGCTAAATAAAATGGATAAATTTGACATCTTTTTCCCTCATCCTCTCGTAATTACATCTTTGCTTCCACTGGAATGTGGGTGCAAGCCATTGGTTTGTTTGCTCAAGCGACCTGCACTCCTGAGTTTGGACTTCCAAGACCGTTCAATCAGAAATTACTCGTGCTACAGATTTGGTGAGGATGCTGTAAACAACGAGTAAAACAGAAAAGTTCAAAAAGAAAAGGAAAAAAGCATTTGATTGACTATGTTTTCAAGTAAAATATAGACGTTCATGTGACCTCATTTTATCATTCCGGAAAGTTTGTCTTTTTTAGAGAGAAGTGAGTTATCAAGAATATGAGTCATTTGACTTAATCCGTCAACTAAAAAAAATCCTTCAACTATTTCTCGTCCTTGGAAAATTCTTTTTGCAAGAATCAATCGCTTCTTTCGTTCTTCCTTGCTACAAGGTTGTGAAAAAAAAACAATGATGGTTACCTCAGAGCCCTACACTGGGGCAATGAAAGGCACCATGCATAAACCTCAAGCAAACCTAGGGGCAGATTAGAAGTTCTCACCCAATAGGTTCCCTGCTACAAGGTCATGACGAAAGACAACGATTGGTACCTCAAAGCCTTACACTGGGGCAATGAAAGGCACCATGCATAAACCTCAAGTGAACCTAGGGGCATATTAGAAGTTCTGACCCAATAGGTTCCCTGCAACAAGGTCATGATGAAAGACAATGATTGGTACATCAAAGCCTTACACTGGGCAATGAGGGGCATTGTGCATGAGCCTCAAGTGAACATAGGGGCAGATCAAAAGTTCTCACCCATTGATGTTTTTTAAAAAAAAAGGGGGGGGGGGGACAAACCCTGGAATTTCAATAGATTGATTAAACGTCGAATGGCTTCATTGCCGTCACTCCAAAATGGTCAAGTGACTAAGTCAAACAGAACATACACTCTGAGGGAGTTCCTAGAGAGATTTGCAAAAGATTAGGATAAGGTTGCATGAATTATCACCTCTTCCAAAAGGACAGTCAATCTATGTTTACCAAAAAAATCAAATCAAATCAAAATCACAAAATAGGGAAAGAATGTCATGAACATTGTACAACTTTCCATTACATTGCATTGTTTCATATGAGGTCCGCATTTACCAAATTTCACGACAAAGGTTGCATGCATCTGCATCCCTAAAAATCATGTTAACCGCATAAATTTCCTACATCTAATGTCCAATCTTTTGAATTTGGAATGACCGGCCCTCTTAATGAGTCAATCTCTTGCTTTCTCATAAGGGTGGACCCTTGGGTACTAGTACCCTCACCTTTGGAGGACTACACGTCTTCACCATCCGAGGACTACAGGTCCTCCACTTTAGAGGACAACGCGTCCTCCCCTTTAGAGGACTACACGTCCTCGCAATCAGAGGGCTACACGCCCTCGCCCTCGTAAGGCTATACGCCCTCACCTTCAGAGGACTATACGCCCTCGCCTTTAGAGGACTACATGTCCTCACCTTCAGAGGGCTATATGCCCTCGACTTCAGAGGGCTGCTCGCCCACGCCTTCAGAGGGCTACACGCCCTAGCCTTTAGAGGACTACACGTCCTCACCATTAGAGGGCTACACGCCCGCGCCTTCAGAGGACTACACATCCTCACCTTCAGAGGGCTGCACATCCTCACCTTCAGTGGACTACAAATCCTCACCTTCAGAGGACTACACGTCCTCGCCTTCAGAGGACTACACGTCCTCACCTTTAGAGGACTACACGTCCTCACCTTCAGAGGACTACACCTCCTTCCCTTCAGAGGACTACTCCTCCTCCCCTTCAGAGGGCTACACGCCCTCGCCATCAGAGAACTACACATCCTCGCCTTTAGAGGACTACATGTCCTCAACTTTAGAGGACTACACGTCCTCACCTTCAGAGGCCTACACGTCCCACCTTCAGAGGACTACACGTCCTCCCCTTTAGAGGACTACAAGTCCTCCCATATAGAGGGCTGCACGCCCTCACCATCAGAGGACTACACGTTCTCGCCTTCGGAGGACTACACGTCCTCGCCTTCAGAGAACTACACGCCCTCCCCTTCAGAGGGCTACACGCCCTCCCCTTCGTAGGGATACCCGCCCTCACCTTTAGAGGACTACATGTCCTCGCCTTTAGAGGGCTACACCCCCTCACCTTTAGAGGAATACACGTCCTCACCTTCAGAGGACTATACGTCCTTTCCTTTAGAAGGCTATACATCCTTGCCTTCAGAGCACTATACGTCCCCGCCTTCAGAGGGTTGCGTACCCTCACATACAAAGGGCTGCACGCCCTCGCCTTCAGAGGGCTACACGTCCTCACCATCAGAGGAATACACGTCCTCGCCTTCAGAGGGTTGCGTACCCTCACCATCAAAGGACTACACGTCCTCGCCTTCAGAGGACTACATGTCCTCGCCTTCAGAGGACAACACGTCCTCACCTTCGGAGGGCCACACACCCACGCCTTTAGAGGACTCCATGTCCTCACCTTTAGAGGACCACACATCCTCACCTTCAAAGGGTTGCACACCCTCGCCTTTAGAGGACTACACGTCCTCGTCTTCAGAGGGCTACACGCCCTCATCTTCAGACGACTACACGTCCTCGCCTTCAGAGGGCTACACGCCCTCGCCATTAGAGGACTACACGTCCTCACCTTCAGAAGACTACACGTCCTCCCTTTCAGAGGACTACACGTCCTCCCCTTCAGAGGGTTACACGCCCTCGCCATCAGAGGACTACACGTCCTCACCTTTAGAGGGTTGCGCGCCCTCACCTTCAGTGGACTACATGTCCTCGCCTTCAGAGGACTGCATGCCCTCCCCTTCATACGACTGCACGTCCTCACCTTTAGAGGACTGCACGTCCTCACCTTCAGAGGGTTGCACGTCCTCACCTTTAGAGGACTACACGTCCTCTTCTTCATTGGACTACATGTCCTCGCCTTGAGAGGGCTGCATGTCCTCACCTTCAGAGGGCTACATGTGATGTGAACCTGAGTAGGAGTGGATCGTTTGATACAGGCTACGGAGGTTTGGATGACGCCACTTCCAGTGAGGGAAGATAAGTCAGGGTAGATGCCACAAGGATTACCTTGATAAGTCTGAGATTGGTTCAACAAGGAACTCAGAGAAAAACTCTCACCAAATTTTATCAAATGCCAAAAGTTTATTTTATTGAAAACAAAAACCAATACTTATAGTGTATCTGAACAAAAAGATAAAAATAGACATGGGCCTTCTAAACAGTTTGGGCCAAAATTATAATAAATAAAAATTATTAATAAAAATAGAACATATTTATTATGGGCCTTCAAATTAATTTGGGCCTTCAGCAATAATTAATAGTCTTGATAATGTCTCTGCCTCTAGGCCTTCATCCTTCTCCACTTGGGCTTTCATCCTTCTCCACTCAGGGGCTTTGTCCTTCTTCACTTGGGCCTTCGTCCTTCTCCACTTGGGCCTTTAGCCTGTATTTGATCAGTTTCAGGATTGTCATCATTCCCTCCTTCTTGGAAAACATTTGCCCTCAAATGTCTAGGATCATCATCGGGTTCAAGTACCACTTCCTTCCTTTTCTTGTTGGCTTGCTTGGTATAGCTTTCATTCTTCTTTGGAATTTGCACCTTCACTTGGTCATACAATCTTTTCACATACTCAACTTTGGCCTGTGCATCCTTATGTTGAGTCTCTTGGGGCTTGCTGTTGTAAGTTGGCCTGTTTGGCAATGAAGCTTCTGGAAGGAGATCAACTTGATGTTCTATGCTTCTTGAAGGTGGCAGTCCATGAGGAATCTCATTGGGAAAGACATCTTTAAATTCCTGCAATAAGGGTTGAACACTAGGAGAAACATAAATAGTTAACTGATTAGAATTATCACTCTCTCTCTTGTGTATCACTCCATCTCTCAAGTGTATCACTCTTCCTTTTTCTATTCCTCTGTGATGCCTCACTATTGTCTCTCTCTTGTTCTCTCTCTTCTCTCCTTCTGATTTGGTCATCACACACTTCTCTGAGGGATAGAGGTTTATGAATAATTTTTTGGTCATGGTGTTGGAAAGAAATCTTGTTGGTGAAGCCATCATGCACTGCTTTGGTGTCCTCTTCAATGTTGGCCCTCACTAGTGTCATCTCCATCTCATTGTCCTCAACAATCAAACTTCCCTGGGATAACCTCTGGAGTTTCTGTCGCATGGTTCTACTGTAGCTAGTTGGAACATACCTCTTTCGCATAACCTTTCTCATCTCAGTCCATGTATCTATCTCCCGCCCTTCTTCTCTCTTCATCTCTATTTAATTTTTCTTCCACCAAACAAGGGCATAGTCTGAGAATGTAGCTGCTGCTAACTTCACCTTCTGCTCTTCCGGATAATCATTGTAGGAGAATGCATGTTGAATCTTCATCTCCCAGGTAAGGTAGGCGTCTGGGTCACTCCTGCCTTTAAAAGAGGATACATTGAGTTTTACTCCCTCAATTCTGTCTTGCTCCTCTATTCGGTTCAATCCATCATTGACCTTTCTGTTGCCACCATAGGGTCTCCCAGCATTTGGATTCATTTGGTGCTCTAGTCCTTCTATTCGCCTATAGAGCTCTTCATTGTTACGGTTCAACAAACGTTGCATTTGTGTAGTCATTGCGTCCAGTAATAAGCGCTGAAATCCGTCCAGTTGATGATATACACCACCATTGTCACCAGCTCCTACCATGATTAAGGAGCAAAGAATTTTGCAGTAATTTAAAAAAAGATTGAGGACCTCACCACACTCTACTCACGTGTTTCTCTCTTTGACGATAGTTCACTCGTGTTTGATGCTCTCAATATAGGCTTTTGTGTGATGTATTCCCTCTTGCCTTTCACCACTCGTGTTCACTCTTAAGTTCCTGGATGGACCAAATTAGACACACAAGGTAATATAAAATAAAAGGAAAGACAATATAATTATCACAGATTGAGTAACAGATTTGATTTGGGATAACAACTTGGACTTGATTTGGATAACAGATTGGATTTGATTTGGATAAAAGATCAGATTTGATTTGGATAATATATTAGATTTGAGTTGGATAACAGATTAGATTGGATCTGGATAACAAATTAGATTTAATTTGGAAAACATATATGATAACAAATAGGATAACAGATAAGATAATAGATATGACAAGTAAACTTCAAATGCTCATAACTTTTGCTACGATTGTCCGTTTGAGGCCCACTATATATCAAAACACTCAAAATTTAGAGGAGAATCCAGATAAGGGGATCTGGTCCACGATTTTCTTGCCAAAAGAAACACCTCTAATTGCCTCAATTTCGTGTTCAAAGATCAAACACCCACTTTCTTTCTCTTTTTTTTTCAAAATTTCAGCAACTTTTTATTTAACTTGAAACAGAACTCAAACAGATTTTTTTTTTTTTACACAAAGTCAAAAAGAAACAAGAAACAAGACAAGAACAAAAATGTGACAAGAACAAGAATAAGAACGAAACAAAGACATAAACAAGAACGCAACAAGACGCAAATAAGAAAACAAATAACAGAACAAGGACAAAAAACCAGAACGCAACAAGACCCAAACAAGAACGAAACAAGACGCAAACAAGAACGCAAATAACAGAACAAGGACAAAAACACAAACCTGGACAGAATACAAAGAAAAAGATTTGGATAGGATAAAACCTGTATCAAGAGCCAAAGCTCTGATACCAGATGACGTGAACCTGAGTAGGAGCGGATCATTTGATACAGGCTACGGAGGTTTGGATGACGCCACTTCCGGTGAAGGAATATAAGTCAGGGTAGACGCCACAGGGATTACCTTGATAAGTCTGAGATTGGTTCAACAAGGAACTCAGAGAGAAACTCTCACCAAATTTTATCAAATGCCAAAAGTTTCTTTTATTGAAAACAAAAACCAATACTTATAGTGTATTTGGACAAAAAGATAAAAATAGACATGGGCCTTCTAAACAGTTTGGGCCAAAATTATAATAAATAAAAATTATTAATAAAATAGAACATATTTATTATGGGCCTTCAAATTAATCTGGGCCTTCAGCAATAATTAATAGTCTTGATAATGTCTCTGCCTCTGGGCCTTCATCCTTCTCCACTTGGGCTTTCATCCTTCTCCACTCTGGGGCTTTGTCCTTCTCCACTTGGGCTTTTGTCCTTCTCCACTTGGGCCTTTAGCCTATATTTGGTGAGTTTGAGGATTTCAGAGGACTGCATGCCCTCACCTTCAGACAACTGCATGTCCTCACCTTAAGAGGACTGCACGTCCTCACCTATAGAGGGTTGCACACCCTCACCTTTAGAGGACTGCGTGTCCTCTTCTTCATAGGACTACATGTCCTCGCCTTGAGAGGGCTGCACGTTCTCACCTTCAGAGGGCTACACGTCCTCACCTTCAGAGGACTACACGTCCTCGTCTTTAGAAGACTACACATCCTCACCTTCAGAGGGCTGCATGTCCTCACCTTCAGAGGGATGCACGCCCTCGCCTTCAAAGGGCTACACGCCCTTGCCTTCAGAGGGCTATAGGTCCTCACCTTCAGGGGGTTAGACGCCCTCGACTTCATAGGGCTACACATATTTGCCTTCAGAGACCTCAAAGTCATATGCCCTTAATGCTTAACCGAGACTTGCACTCCCGGGTGAAGGGCCAGTAGTTTCCCTTTATCAGTCCCTTGGTCACCTCCCTGATCTCGGAGGAGGTCCAACTGTGCGAGCAAAACCAGAGGGAGGCTATCGTGCAGCCACTATGTATACCTAGGCAAGATTTCACCCAACCGCTACAAGGAGACGAGTGCGGATCTTGCACACCAACATGACCACTTTTACACAGATATGAATGACGTTGCTACTTAACAACATTCTACCCAGCGACCACAATGCTGATCTGCCCTTGTGGAAGTATCAGTTGGTCTGTGCCGTCATGACATAGGTAAGTATGCATGTGGCTCAATTGATTTCTGATGTCATCTATTGTTTGCAGGGATCGTGCCTACAAGACACCCAGTGGACTTGAAGGAGTCCAACAAGGCCCTGGGGTTTCCAGCTTTGGTTACGGGCCTTTGTCAGTCCTACCGGGTGCCCGTCCCCCCAGCAAGGTCATGTCGTCATGACATAGGTAAGTATACACATAGCTCAACTGATTTCTGATGTCATCCACTATTTGTAGGGATCGCACCCGCAAGACCCCCAGTGGACCCAGAGAAGTCCAACAGGGTCCTGGGGTTTCTAGCTCTGATTACGGGCCTTTGTCAGTTCTATGGAGTGCCCGTCGCCCCTACCAAGGTCATCAGGCCCCCTATTAACTGGACTTTCATCAAGAAGTACAGCGCCCCCTAGGCAGGCGTAGGGCGAGACACCACAGCAGCCTGGGGATGGCCGGCAGCGGGCAATAGACGCACCACCGCCACCTCCAGAGCCCCTCAGTTCATCTACAAAGGCTAGAGCGTTGCCTACGACCCGTGGCCGACCAGCAAGAGACCAAGTCTAAAGCCAAAGGTGAGCAAAGTACTAGGTCCATGACCGACAAGTCATCAAGCGTCCAGCTCAAGACATTAAAGAAGCGCTACTATGAGGCAACCTAGTACCTTTTAAATCTCTGCTTGTTATTTGATCACCTTTGGTTCTCAAGTCATAGTAGGACACACCTAGTTGCTCATGATCCTAGGAATTTAAATAAAACAAGCACAAGCTCGGAAGGTAGTCATACCTCACAAAATATATGTATGTGTGTTTAGGTAGCGGAAATACCTTAGATATGCATTTATGTAATTTAGGTAGCAAAAAAATACCTCACAATATATATATATATATATATATATATATATATATATATATATATATATATATATATATATGTAGCGAAAATACCTTAGATATGCATGTATGTAATTTAGGTAGCAAAAAATACCTCACAAAATATATATAAGTATGTTTAGGTAGCAAGATACCTTGGATACCCATGTATATAGCAAAAATACCTCACAAAAATATACACATGTTTAGGTAGCAAAATACCACATGAAAAAAAAAACAAAAACAAACAAGAACAAAAAATATATCTTTCGGCTGAAAAGCCAGCATGCTTTTGAAAAGAAATAACTTCCTGCTTTTCTTTGAAAAAGATCCACTGATCATAACACCAGTTTTTGAAAAAAAATGTGTATGAACCTGAAGGGTGAATGTTGTGAAAATTTTCCCGAATGCCCAAAATGGACTCGGATAAATGCATGAATTTATAAAAGAACATGTTTTGGAAACACTGGGTTAACTTAAATAGGAAAAATGAATCCTGAGCCCTAATGTCACATGACCATAAAAACTTGATGCTTGAGTGTCCTCATAGGTGCATGCAGGACCAGTTTTACATAAAATTTCCAAATCATCATTGTTGCATGTGTGTCATGGAAATAATGTGGGACATCCCCTTTATCCCTGAACCGCTGGCCAAACCAGCACCCAGACATATATCATGTCCAGCCGTTCTACAAGCCTTGAGCCAAAATCCCAACTCACCATAAACCTTGACCCAGGGTGAGAATGTCCATCCTTGCCCTCGAAAGAAAACAAAAAAAAAAAAGAAAAGAAAGTTCCCGATCAAAGATCGGAGGAAAGCAAGAAGAAAATTCTCAATCAAAGGTTGAAAGAAAACAAAAAAGAAAAGAAGAAGATTCCCGACAAAAGATTGGGAGAAAACAAAGAAAAAAAGAAAATCCCCAATCAAAGACAATGAAAGAATTATACAGAAGGGTCTTTGGACCAGACAATATCAGAACAATACGGAATTGTCACAAGTAAACAAGAAAAGAAAGAAAACCACGACTTGAAGTGGTCCCCTCCCTTTGATTGCCAACAAAAATCCTGTGTGCTAGCGACTTTCTCGTCCCGCACTAAACAAAAACAGAGAAGGAAAAGGCCCAAACACTCAGAGCCAAATTCCTCACCAAAACACCATTCCCGAAAAAGTCCTATTGATCCATGATCGCACATGTAATCTTTGATTTGATAGGAAATGATTTGCAAAATCAAGTCATGACATATCTATGGTTCAGAATTAGGATAAAACACTTACTTGTGTGAGATTGATACACTTCAAGTGATTTTCTTCTATTTTGTTGGACCCAGTGTTTCCTCCAAATGGTCGTTTAGAAATGAAACGCGGTTATCTGAAATCTCATTTGTGGTTATAAGAAGATTTTATCAGCATACTCTCCTTCCCTAATAGACACATTGTTTTTCTCCAAAAATTATATGTTGCTCTGATCGGTTATAGGTTTTGTTTCTTTACTAAAGCATATTTGCATTTTAGTGAAAGAACATCGAGACTATTTTAGTCTTATAGTTCTCAAGAACTACGTAGGTCTGAGTTCCTCATCACAAATTGAGGATATGTAGGAGCAAAAGCCCTGCTTTTGTTGACCACCCCACCTTTTTTTACCGTGACCCAAGTGTCCGGTGGCATGCAGAGACACTCGACGGTAACCAGCACACACCCTTTGCTATCCAGCGACCCGAGAGTCCGGTAGCATGCGGAGACACCTTACAGTTATCTGCTCCTCGTCATTTGGAGACCCCAAGTCGGATTGACAAGCAGAGACCAATGTGGTCATCTGCACCCTTTCCGGAGATGTCGGCATCTTCCGATAGAGACTATTTTAGTCTCACAGAGGCAAGAACTACGTAGGTCTGAGTTCCTCATCACAAATTGAGGATACGTACGAGCAAAAGCCTCGCTTTAGTCGACCGCCCCACCTTTCGCTATCCTGACCCGAGATGTCAGGTGGCAGGCGGAAATACCTAAGTGGTTATTTGTACAAAACGATTTCTGTTAATCCTAACCCAAGAAGTCAGGTGGCAGGCGGAGATACCCAACTGATTATCCGTATAAACACTCTTTTGCTATCCATAAGACTCAGAGTTCGGTAGAATGCAGAGACTAACGTCGTCATCTGCACCCTTTCTCAATCAGGGGCAAGCAAACCAATTGACACGCAGAGACTTATGTCATCTTCGGCACCTTTGTCATCCTGACCCGTGAAGTCAGGTGACATGCGGAGATACCCAAAGCGGTTATCCGTACAAACGGTTCTGTTAATCCTGACCCGTGAAGCCAGGTGACATGCGGAGATACCCAAGTGGATATCCGCACAAACGATTTCTGTTGATCGTAACCCTTGAAGTTAGGTGGCAAGCAGAGATACCCAAGTGGTTATCCGTATAAACACTCTTTCGCTATCTGCCAGACTAAGAGTCCAGTAGCATGCAGAGACTAACGTCGTCTTCTGCACCCTTTGTCAATCAGGGGCAAGCTAACCCGTTGACACGCGAAGACTTACGTCGTCTTCTATGCCTTTGTCATCCTGATCCATGAAGTCAGGTGACATACGGAGATACCCAAGCGGTTATCCGTACAAACGGTTTCTGTCATCTTGACTCATGAAGTCAGGTGACATGCAGAGATACCCAAGTGGTTATCCGCACAAACGATTTCTGTTAATCCAAACCCGTGAAGTTAGGTGGCAGGCGGAGATACCCAAGTGGTTATCCGTATAAAAACTCTTTCGATATCTGTTAGACTCAGAGTCCGGTAGCATGCAGAGACTAACGTCGTCTTCTGCACCCTTTGTCAATCAGGGGCAAGCAAACCCGTTGACATGCGGAGACTTACATCGTCTTCTCCACCTTTGTCATCCTGACCTGTGAAGTCAGGTGACATACAGAGATACCCAAGCGGTTATCCGTACAAACGGTTTCTGTCATCCTGATCCATGAAGTCAGGTGACATACGGAGATAACCCAGCGGTTATCCGTACAAACGGTTTCTGTCATCCTGACCCATGAAGTTAGGTGACATGCGGAGATACCCAAGCGGTTATCCGTACAAACAGTTTCTATCATCCTGACCCGTGAAGTCAGGTGACATGCGAAGAAACCCAAGTGGTTATCCGTACAAACGATTTCTATTAACCCTGACCTGGGAAGTCAGGTGGCAGGCGGAGGTACCGTATGGTTATCCGCACCTTTCGTCAACCAGGGGCAAACGAGCCTGTTGACGAGCAAAGACTAACGTTGTCATCTGCACATTTTGTCATCCAAGGATAGCGAGCCAGGTGGCAGGCGGAGATACCTTATGGTCATCCGCACCTTTCATCAACCAAGGCGAACGAGTTTGACGATATCAGGATGATGTTGGTCGTCCGATTCTAATTATTTTCAAAATTTTTGTAGGTTTTTACTCTCGTCGTCCGAAGATATTCAAGCCCGACGACGCATGAGATTCTTCTCTGCTGGGTGAGGACAATCAAGTTCGACAGCGTGTGGAAACGTCGTGGTTATCCCATTTTATCGCTTTCAAGACACTGAAGTTTTGTCGACGCTTCTGATGCCTTTTCTTTTCTTTTTGAATGACAGGTTCCGCTGGTTGGGATATTGATCGGTCGAACAATGTTCCGCTCGAACAAAATTAGTGTCTTATCTTTACTTCGCTTTTATCTCCAATAAAAGATAAGTAAAGAGAGGCAAATATCATACCCTAATTTCGTTTGGGGACCATTGTTTGGTGGCATGCAACCTTCACTTGACCGCCTCAAGGTACTTAACACCCATCGTTAGGTAATTTGTAAAGTTCCGCGAAATTCCGAAAGGAAAAAGAGCATTGTTGCGTAATCCGTAAAGTTTCGCAACATTCCGGAAAGAAATTGGGTGTTGTTACGTAATCCATAAAAGTTCTGTAACGTTTCGGAAAGGAATTAACAAAAAAACACAAAAGGGGGGGAGAACTTATCAAGATACGGTGTAAAAAACAATTCGAATCTAGGCCCTTCCCAAACATTTTGGAAGTTGGGTTGCTTAAGGAGGAAGCAACTGGGCGGCAAGCTCCTCCACCTTGTTGAAAAATGGTTTTCGGGGCTTCCGTGGCTTCCGTAAAATTTCTGAAAACCTTGGGTAAGCATATTTCACTTAACGTTGGTGAAAGGGAACAGAAAAAAAGATGAAAATCAAATCCAAAACACTTCCGTAAAGGCTTCCGTAACTTTTCCGTAAAGCAGGAAAATGGGGGTGAACTTAGTAATTGGGGTTCGCTTAGAAATCTTCCTCAAGAAGCCTTTGGGCGGCAAGCACCTCTCTTTTTCCCTATAAATAGGGGAGGGGGGCTGTTTCAAAAAGATCCCTAACCCCCTTGGCTATGCATTTCAGCTGTTTTGGGTGAAAAAATTGTTTCCGTGAAGAAAATCCAAGCCGAGGTGCTGTCATAACTCTTCCGAGACGTTTTCGTGAGCGAATCCGTGAAGGTTTTCCGTCGTTCTTCACCATTATTCATCCGTTCTTCGTTCTTCAACCGGTAAGTTTTCGAATCCGAGACTTTCAATTCATTTCTGGTTTTGTTAGCTTTCATCTTCATTACACTTACTTTCAGTTTTCTTTTTTCCCATTTTTAACGAGCTTTAACCGATTGTTTAAGCCGTTATCTCGCCTAATAAATGGTAAAATGAATTTCAACCGATCATTTGCATTGTAATCTTGTTTAATCACTGTTAAAATAAAATCTAACCGATCGTTCACGCTGTAACCTCGGTTAAACCAAAAAAAGACAAAATAATAATAAATTAATCAAAATATCTTGAAAAAATAATAAAAAAATAATCAAAATATATTTGAATAAAATAATAAAAAAATAAATCGGACGTTTTTCTTTGGAAGTTTCCTTGGATCAATTGACTAATAACCAAAGTGAAACTAAGGCTAAAATCAATTCACAAATCAAGCCTAGTCCGCAAAAGTCACTCAAAACCGTTTTAAGGTCCAACGCCTTAAACGGTCCTCTTTGCTTTTATCGGTTAACATGGACCGTTCAAAAGCATAAAATCAACACATAACTTGACCGCTTTTGCAAGAACTACGTAGGTCTGATTTCCTCATCGCAATTGAGGATACCCAGGAGCAAAAGCCTCGCTTTTGTCGACCACCCCAAGACATCGTTAATGGTCCAATGCCTTAACGTTTCTCTCATTTCAAAAACCAAGAGATCGTTAATGGTCCAATGCCTTAACATTTCTCTCCTTTCAAAATCAAAAGATCATTTAATGGTCCAATGCCTTAAATGAATTTTGTTCGGTCAAAATATATCTTGCAAAAAAGATAAAAACAACTTAACCAACGTTTAGTTCTCAAAGAACTACGTAGGTCTGATTTCCTCATTGCAATTGAGGAATACGTAGGAACGAGGGAAACACCCTTGTCGACCACAAAAAGATAAAAAAATACAAAAAAAGACATAAAAAGGGAAAATAAAACATTTTGAAGTCATATTTGCACACTTGATTAAAGGTTGTCGTCCTTTGTGACGGACGTGTGGGTTGCTTATACCTTCCCCGTGCGTAAAAACAACTCCCGAACATTTCACGATTAAAGTTTGTAGACCACACCTTTCTGGTTTTTTTGACGTTTTCCTCGAATAAACGTTGGTGGCGACTCCACGCATTTTCCTTCCTCCCTTGGAAGACGCACCCGTGAGCCCCCGTGTCGCCCTCCTGCCGAAGGGTAGGTTGCGACAGACTGCTGATGAAGTCGCAACTCCCTTTCGCTTCTTTGATGGTTCTGCCATTTGAGAGATTTTTTCGAAATTTCAATCGGTTAAAATGAAAGAGGATGAAAAAAAGATGGATTTTGGGCTTTGTGGGACGTGATTTGGTTGAGAATTGAGGGAGAAATCAAGTTTTGAGGGTTTAGGGATTTGGGTTCGAGTTTCTGCAGAAATCGTGTTCTCGCGGTTTCTAAAATTTTGAATTTATAGACACAGACACTCTGTAATCGATTACACGAATATTGTAATCGATTACGGAATTGGTTACAGGAATGGTGTAATCAATTACACTTAGTCTAACTGCCTGTAATCGATTACATGAGAAGGTAATTGGTTACCAGACACTTGTAAAAAAAATAATAAAAAAATCAACACTTATGAACATAGAAAGTTTTTATAGAAAATTATTTTATATAATATAATGGTTTTGAAAAACATGAGCAATCAATCAAGTACTTCTAAACATATCATACAAGTAATCATACAACAATTGAAAGATATAGATCATGGCATCATCAATCATGATAATCTTCATATTTTGAGAAAGGAAGATAACTCAACTAAACATATGAGCACAAACTCGTTATAGAAATCAAACAAGACAAACAAATAAAATTTTGCTAGTCATTATATAAACAAGTTAAATAAAAGAGAAATTTCAACCAACTTAATTTTAAAAGATAATGGTTTTGATGTTACCTTTTTCATGATTCAAGTGCTTATATCTTTAAAGATAGAAGTCAGACTTTTGTTTTTCTTACTTAAACTTCTTGTGAGATGTTCTCATCATTTTCATAGTCCTGGGATAGAAGGTTGATCTCCTTCTTCGAACCATCGGATGAGTCATTGTCATCCTAAGCAATATATGCCTTCTTGGATCTTCTTTCTTTATAGTTTTTCTTCTCATTCTTCTCGGGCCATGACTCATTTGAGGGGCAGTTTGCCTTTATGTGACTGGGTTGATTACACTTATAGCATTTAAGTGTAGGAGAAACTTCTTGGGATCTCTTCCTATTGTTGAAGTTATGACTTCTCTCCATTCTTCTATTTTTGACAAATTTATGAAACTTCTTCACAAAGAGTGAGAAGTCCTCTTCATCATCAGATTCTTCTTCTACTTCTTCTTCTTCTTGCATTAAGGAGGAGGCTTTGAGTGCTATGCTTCTTTTCCTTTTGTCGGTCTCTTCATTTTGGTTGAGACGTTGGAGTTCTATTTCATGTTCCTGCAATTTGCCAAACAAAGTGGCAAGAGACATAGAGGAAAGATCTTTACTTTCAAAAATGGCAGTTACATTGGGCTGCCATTCCCTACTTAAACATCTTAAAACTTTATTAATTAAATATTCATTAGGGAAAATTTTTCCTAAGGAGGCAAGATGATTGACTATGTGTGTGAATCTTTTCTACATACTTTGGATGTTCTCATTAGGGTTCATCCTAAATAATTCATATTCATGTGTAAGGGTATTGACTCTAGATCTTTTCACATAAGTGGTACCTTCATGTGTAAGTTGGATAATATTCCACATCTCCTTTGCATTTGAACAGTTTGACACTCTAAACTATTCATCTATTCCTAGGGCAGAAGTAATGATGTTTTTGGCCTTAAGATTATATTGGATTCTTCTTCTATCCTCTTCAGTCCATTTATCTCTAGGTTTTTGTGTTGTTGTGATAGTGCTTGCATCTACTATGGTGGGTATGTAAGGTCCTATTTCTATTGCTTCCCAAATGTTTAAATCTATGGCTTCAATAAAGATTTGCATTTGGGTTTTCCAATAGTGATAACCCTCACCATTAAAGATAGGTTGCCTATGGATGGAGTTTCCTTCAGGAAACAGAGAATTTGAGGAGGCCATGAATCTTGAAGTTGTGAAACTTTCTACAAGATACCTGCTCTGATACCACTTGTTGGATCAAGTGGCCTCGGAATAATTAAGAAGGGGGGGGGGTGAATTAATTATTAATTTGTCTTGACTAATTAAAAAATATCCTTCTTAATGTTACTAGATTCAATTAGGCTTTTACTACTAAGTTAAGAAAGTAAAGAACAATAACTTAACCAAAAGTAAAGCGGAAATAAAAGAACACAATGGAAATTAAAGAGTGTAGGGAAGAAAAAGACAAACACAAGATTTATACTAGTTCGGCCACAACCCGTGCCTACGTCCAGTCCCCAAGCAATGAACCGGTTCTTGAGATTTCATTCAACCTTGCAAAATCCTTTACAATCCAAAGATCCACAAGGGATGTACCCTCCCTTGTTCTCTTTGAATAACCAAGTGGACATACTCTCCACTTGAACTGATCCACAAGAGATATACCCTCTCTTGTTCTCAGTATAACAACCCCCAAGTAGATGTACCATCTACTTGTACCACAAAGGATGTACCCTCCAATGTGTTGGGACAAAGAATTCTTAGGCGGTTAGTCCTTTGAAATCTTTTGTTTAAGGGGAAGGGAAGAATCAAAAGAATTCTCAGGCGGTTAGTCCTTTGAATTCTCTTGGAAGAGAGAAGAGAGACACAAAAGAATTCAGGCGGTTAGTCCTTCTATTCTTTTGGCAAAGGGAGAAGTGAATGAAGAAAAATAACACAAGTTTTTTATCAAAGAACTTTTCTTAAAAGAGACAGGATTGAACAAAAACTTTTAGAAAGATGAAGAGAAATGAATCAGAAAGTTCTGTAAAAAACTTGTTATGAAACTTGTTGAAAGATGATGAAAGATGTTATGAAATTCATGTCATGGTCACATATTTATAATCTCTTGATGACTCAAGTTAAAGTTTCTGACTCTTGGAAATTTCTTTAAAACTAGTCACCCTTTAAAAATTGTGACTCTTTTGAAAACTAGCCACTTAAAAAGTTGTGATTTTTGAAAAAATCTTCAGAAACAAGTCACTTTAAGAATTGTGACTTTTGGAAATTTATTTTTCGAAATCAGTCACTGATTACACATCAATAGATGTGACTCTTCATATTTAAATTTTAAAAAAAAAACATTTAGAAACTCTGGTAATCGATTACAAGTATTGTGTAATCAATTACACAAGTTTAAAATGATTTGAAAATGTTTTATCAATAGTTGTTACTTTTGAAATTTGAAATATAACGTTTCAAAAACTTTGGTAACCGATTACATGATTATGGTAATCGATTACAACTTTGTAAATCAGTTTTGAAAACAATGCTAGCTACTGGTAATCGATTACTACCTTCTGGTAATCGATTACCAGAGAGTAAAACTCTTTGGTAATGATTTTGTGAAAACTTCTTGTGCTACTCAATGTTTTGAAAAAAAAAATAGTACTTACTTGATTGAGCCTTCTCTTGATTCTTGAATCTTGAGTCTTGAATCTTGATCTTGATTGTTCGTGAATCTTGATTCTTGAAACTTGATTCTTGAATCTTGATCTTGAAACTTGATTCTTGAATCTTGAATCTTTTGGAATTTGCTTAACTCTTGATTCTTTGGCATCATCAAAATAACCTTGGAAGGCATTGCTTCCACAATTATTACACATAAATGGAAGTAGGGTGACCTATTGGAGGCTCCCAACTTACTTCCAATGAAAGGCCTTTTTGTTACAAAGTTTGAAAGCAAAGAAAATTGCCAATTACAAATTACAAAAAAAAAGGTCCTCAATTTTGGTGGCTATTCTCTCTTTTGTGTTTCACTCAATTTGGAGTGCTTCTTATTCCAATAGCTCTTAAGGTGGTTGGTCCCTTGATCCTTGACTCAAATATTTCAAGGGATGACACCAATCCTCCTTTCCAATTCCCTATATGGCAACTCACAAACAAGGAAACAAAGAGACAAGCAATAACCAAAGACCAAAAAATGAGATGAAAGCTAAACCAAAATAGTTTTGACAAGACAAATTTTCAAGGATGATTTAACAATTAAAGCAATGAAAGCACATAAAAGCAAGCTAGGACTCAAAGAGAAACCTAGAATGGCTCTAGAGTAGAGTAGAAAAACTAAAAAAAAAGACTCAAGAAACCTATAGTTTTGGCACTTGTTTTCACAATAATTTTCAATTGAAAATTCAGAACTAGGATTGGTATAAAATAGGCACCAATTATAGAACAAATTTTGAGCCAAAACAACAAGCACACTTCGCTTTCACTTTTTTTTTCCTGGACATTGATTTTTCAGCCAACTTGTGTGATTTTTCTTATTTTTTCATTTAATCCAAATCGCTTGGTTCTTTTTTCATAATTTTTTTCCAGATGTCTAGAAATTTCAGTAAAAAGTTCAGCTCAAAATACGTAGTGATCAATTCCCAGTAATTTATGCAAGTTCGTATGTCTAAGCTGCCAGCACCAGCGATTTGAACCTAGAAATCAAGAGTAGTGTTTATGTTGCTTAAGGCTTGGATAGTTACAATTTGTGTTTGCTTATGCTCAATTATCTTGAATAAAAAAATTCAAGAGAGCTTAAGACTTATTTTGATTCAAAAATACAGCCACAACTCAGCACCACAACTCAACTTCATCATAGGCATCATGTAGGAAACTTAGAAAACAAAAAAAAAGTTCAACAACAAGACTACTTCTAGGAATTGATTTAGAACATGTTATGAACTAAACAACATGCATGAATATGACTCAAAATTCAAAAGATATGCTAAGAATGACAAGAATACATGAACAAATGTATCTATAATTCAATCAACAAAATGAAAATTCAACACAAACTTAGAACATAATGTGACAATTACTATGACTAAACATGACTCTAAGACAACATGGATTAAGTGATTTACACTTAGATTTTTGTGTTTTCTTTTCTAATCAATATTTTGGAAGAAAATTTAGATCTAAGGTTCAGCACAAGAATATTATGAATGAAAAATGATAGAACCTAAAATCAACACAAAAACATGATTTAAAAGTAGATCTACAAAATTTGAACCATAGAAATGCAAGAACAAGTGTAGACCTAAGATTTAAACGGTTTATTTTTTTTTGAATCTACTCTAAACAGCACCAAACCACAAGACAATGGAGGATAAGATGAAGAACAAGGAATTAAAGAGAATTCACCGAACAAAAAGATAGAGGAAGCAAAAGAACATCACCTAGATGAAGATGCTCTTGATACCACATGATGTAAGCCTAGGATCTTCATCAATGGACTCCTTTGCGTCTTGGAAGATGAATAGCAGCAGAATGGAGAAGGAAGAGAGAGAGGAGACACCACTTCAAGGAGAAGATGAGTCTAGAAGAAGCTCACCACCATAGGAGGCCATGGATAAGAGCTTGGAGGAAGAAGGAGATGAATGAAGGGAGAGGAAGAGAAGAGCACGAAATTTTGTGCTCTAAAAGAGCTCTGAAATCTGAAGTTTAATTTTCAAATGATCAAAGTTGAAAAAATGCACACACATGACCTCTATTTATAGACTAAGTGTCACCCAAAATTGGAGGAAAATTTGAATTTCAATTCAAATTTCACTTGAATTTTAAATTGAATTTGTGGAGCCAAAATTTCACTAATTATGATTAGTGAATTTTAGTTATGGTTCAACCCACTAATCCAAGGTCAATTCCAATATTCTCCACTAAGTGTGCTTAGGTGTCATGAGGCTTGTAAAGCATGAAGGACATGTAGCAATGGGGTGTAGTAAGCAAATTCTCACCTCCCCCTCTAAAATTTAATTGGATTGGGCTTCTACCAATTTAATTAAATTTATTTCCAACCACACACATCAAATATTCACTTAGTGCATGTGAAATTACAAAACTACCCCTAATACAAAAACTAGTCTAGGTGCCCTAAAATACAAGGGCTGAAAAATCCTATATTTCTAGGGTACCCTACCTACATTATGGAGCCCTAAATACAAGGACCAAATATAAAGACATCCTAGTCTAATATGTACAAAGATAATTGGACCCATCCTTGGCTCATGGGCTCAGAAATCTACCCTGAGGTTCATGAGAACCCTAGGGCTTTCTTCAGCAACTCTAGCTCAATCCTCTTGGAGCCTCTTGCTCATGGCTCTAGTGACTGCTCCCTTCCTAGGGAGGATTGCATCAACGACCTCCTTTCCGAGAACCTTGGACACAATGGTCTTCTAGTCCTTCATTTGAGCATTCCTCCAGAACATTTTGATAAGCTTTGGGTATATCATCTAAGGGTCACTGAAATAACCATGGATTCCACAGAGAAGCGGAGTTCACTATATGTTGAGGTCGAGGCCTTCCAGCATACTGATACCGAAGTAGTGTTCAACTTGAACAATAGGTTCTCCATTGATGTGAATGATGGTTGTGTCAGTGGTGATAATAGTGGATGCAAGAGCAGTATTTTCACTGGAGTTTGACATGGTGAGAAGAGACTAGGGTTTTAAAGAGGTTTTCTTGAGAGGGTTTTGAATTTTCTTGTAAAGATTATGGAGATAGACCGTTCCCCTTATTTCTTGGAGTCTATAAGGGGAATGTGGGCAGTTTTCTTTGGGCTTTTAAAAAGTATTTAATGTGGCCCGTTAATAAAGGGTTGTCAGCAGTTAAAACACCATATTTTAATAAGATATAGGTTTTCAAAATATCACTCGTCCACTTGTAGTCATCTAGTCATGCATTTATGTATGGCCATTGGACGATATGTCCTTTGGATGCAAAATATGAATTGTGAGGAATTTAGACATTAGTCATTCATATGCTAAGGCCATTCTGAGTTTATCTCTTAACAAAATCAACCTTTCTTCAGTAAGGGGTTTTGTAAAAATGTCAACAGGCTAATTGTTAGTGGGTACATACTGTAGTTTCACTGTTCCCTTCTGAACATGGTCCCTTAAAAAGTGGTGCTTAATTTCTATATGCTTGGCTCATGAATGCAGAGTAGGGTCCTTAGAGATACTTATTGCAGCTTTATTATCACAGTAAATATGGATGTTTTCTTCATATATATTGTAGTCTTCAAGTTGATTCATTATCCATATCAGTTGAGTGGGGCAACTTGCTGCTAATATATGTTCTACTTGTAAGTGGATAATGCTATTGATCCTTACTTTTTTGCTGATCCAAGTGACTAGGTTTCCACCAATGATGTGGCAGCTTCAATTAGTGCTCCTTCTTTCAATTTTGTCACCAGCATAATCAACATAACAATAACTAATCAACATGAGGTCCTTGCTATACTTAAAGTAAAGACCAAGATTAGGAGTTCCGATTACATATCTAAATATCCTTTTAACAGCAGTTAATTGAAATTTCCTTGGGTCTTGTTGAAATCTAGCACACAGTCCAACACTGCAATAGTATGTATGGTATGGATGCAATTAGATATAGTAGTGATCCAATCATAGCTCTGTATTGAGAGTTGTCTACTTTATTAGATTCCTCATTGATTGAGCATTTGTAGTTTAATATTTTTATATTCTTCTTAGCTCAATTGACATCTATTTGACCCTTATTTTCCCACTTTAACTTAGTTTTGGTCTTAGGCAAATGATTGAGCTTAATCGATAATTGTGGCTTATTTTTGGATTTTTGTGCTTACTTGACCTGTCTGCCTTGTGCAGGGACTATAGGATACTCTAGAACTCCAAATGGAGTGTGGGAGTAGTCCCTGGAAAGCTAAGAATAAGATCTTCAATTTTCTCTCAAATAAGCTTGGGCCAATTCTACAATTTTGAGGGTCAAATTTGGCTTGCAAGTCAGAACCTCTGAACTTAAATAATTAGGATGCGAGTTTGGGCTTTGTTTTGTGTAATTAGTTTAATTAGGTAGATTAGATGGGCCTAATCAAGGCCCATTTCTTCCTTCTGAGTAGTCACTCTATATATCAGTGGTAGTTAGTTACTTTATTTTGTAAAAAATAGTTTTAGCTACTTGTTGTGCAAGTTTTAGGATCAAACTCTTTTCTCTCTTTTTCTCTCAATTGTTCTTCATTCTCCTTCCTCTTTTCACTTCTGTTCTTCCTTTCTCTTGCACAAATTTCGTGGCTTTTACATTGGTGATGATCATGGAAGGGTAAACACTTAATCAATCCAAGGATCCACTCCAAGCAAGGCTGAATTTAAGTTCTGGTTTAGTATTTCTAATCTTTGTGAATGTTCATCTTTTTCTTCAATCCTATTTTTGATTTTCATGATTATGATTATGCTTAGGATTGAAAATAGATTAGGTTATGGATTCATTTCCTAATTTTGAAATTTAATCACAGATTGTTTGGATTATTTTCCAACCTAATTTGTGATCTCACACAATTTAGGGATTGATTCGATTGAACTATCTCTAATGCATTTGACTAAACTTTCACACTTTGGACATCATTCTTAGTAACTTTGATAATTCGATTTGCATTGGTTTGGTGAATTGGATTGATGCTATTAAACTTGATTCATATTCTATTTTTCTTATGTTTTGCTTCTTCATCTCTGTTTTTGTGTTTTCGCATTCCTTTACATTTGCCTACAAACTATTCGTTGAAATTACCCCTGTTGTTTATAAGTGAATTGAGGTATGAACCGAATTGAATTGTATTTCTAAGTTGACCTAGGTTAGTCCTGTGCTATAGAATTTCCTAGTTTTATTTGTTTTTGGAACGATTCGACAACCATTATCACTTGTCCAGTCCAAGACATGTCATTGAATGCATAGAAGTTTTCATATCTTTTGCATTTTCCAACTTGAACTTATTGATAAGTTCTTTGACATACTTGGTTTGATGGATATATATTTCATTGTTGGTTTGTTTTATTTGTAGTCCTAAGAAGAACTTTAGTTCTCCCATCTTACTCATTTTGAATTCAGCCTGCATTAACTTAGAGAAATCCTCATAGAGAGGCTCGTTAGTGGCACCAAATATAGTATCGTCTACATAAATATTAACTAATATAAATTGGGAATCATAGTTTTTACGGAACAAAGTTGTATCCACTTTTCCTCTTTCAAAGCCATTGCTTACAAGAAATGAGCTTAGTCATTCATACCAAGCTCTTGGAACTCGGTTAAGTCCATACAATGCTTCATGGAGTTTAAAAACATGGTTGGAAAAGTGATACTTTTAAACTCAGGGTGTTGTTCTACATATACTTCTTGTTGTATTACTCCATTAAGAAATGCACTTTTGACATCCATTTGATACAGTCTCATTTTTGTATGAGTTGGAAATGAAATTAAAATATGTATTGCCTTTAGGTGAGCTACATGAACAAAGGTTTCTGTTGCATTGCTTTTACCTAATTCTCATCTTTAAGTTCTTCTTGCATGGTTTTTACCCAATTCTCATCTTCCATTGCATCTTCAATGTGCTTGGGTTCCACTTTTGATATGAGAGTTGTGTAGCCTTCTTTTCTGAGAGATCCTCTTGTCTAGATTTTGGTTGATAGATCTCCAATGATTTAACTCTCTGGGTGGTTCTTTCTTAGATTTCGTCCAGTTAGTTCTTTTTATTCTTGAGGTTGTTCTGTTGCTTGATGGGACTTGTATGGTTCTGATGGTTGTTTTGTTAGTGGTCCAATATCTTCGTCTAGTCTTATCTACAAAAGATTCATCAAGCTCTGATATTTCTACATTAGGCTTTGTGTCATTAAATCTTACATGAATAGCTTCTTCCACAAATAAGGTTCTAGAGTTGTAAACTATATATGCCTTAGATGTTTTGGAGTATCAAAGTAATGTTCCATTATCACACTCAGCATCAAACTTTCTCAATTTGTCCTTAGTGTTAAGTATAAAGCACTGACATCCAAAAGGATGAAAGCATGAAATGTTGGGTTTTCGTCCTTTCCATAATTCATAAGGAGTGTTTTTTAGAAGAGGTCTTATATAAATCTTATTTTGTAAATAACAGTCAGTATTCACTGCTTCAGCCCAAA
The DNA here is from genome assembly GCF_000004515.6 of Glycine max. Lineage (NCBI taxonomy): Eukaryota > Viridiplantae > Streptophyta > Magnoliopsida > Fabales > Fabaceae > Glycine > Glycine max. The sequence continues at coordinate 40,016,071 of NC_038250.2, forward strand.
AATGTTTAGGTGTAGAGTTGTCAGTGAGCATGGTCCTGACCATTTCTTGCAATGATTTATTCTATCTCTCAACGACACCATTTTGTTGAGGTGTTCTAGTAGTTGAGAAATTATGAAGAATTTCATTTTCTTCATAGAATAGATGAAAGCTCCAATTTTCAAACTCTCTACCATGATCACTTCTAATTGAAGTAATGCATACTCCTTTTTCATTTTGAAATCTTTTTACATAATTTAAAGAACACCTCAAAGGACTCATTCTTATGAGCAAGGAACATTACCCATGTCCATCTTGAGTAGTGTACACTACTACTACACCACATCTCTTCCCACTGACAGAGGTTGTTCTAGTAGGACCAAACAAATCAATATGTAATAGTTCAAGTGGTCTTGAGGTGGAAACAAAGTTTTTTCTTGAAAATTAGGTTTTTATCTATTTCCATTTTTGACATGCTTCACAAATTAAATCATCTTTGTATGACATCCTTGGTAAAAGTCTAACAAGGTCATGTCTTTGCAATTTTGAGATTAACCTCAAGCTTGAAAGTCCAAGTTTCTTCTGCCATACCCCAGTGATTTCTTTTGATAGATAATAGATAACATTTTGATTTGACAGTTCACTAAGATTATAACAAGGTCATGTCTTTGCAATTTTGAGATTAACCTCAAGCTTGAAAGTCCAAGTTTCTTCTGCCATATCCCAGTGATTTCTTTTGATAGATAATAGATAACATTTTGATTTGACAGTTCACTAAGATTAATCTTATAAAGATTTCCTTTTCTCTTAGTGGTGAAAAGTTGGGTCCCATTTTTGTCTTGGACGACACACCCATCATTGCCAAAGGAAATATCAAGTCGACTATCACAAAATTGACTTATACTAAGCAGATTGTGTTTAAGTCCTTTGAAAAATAGTACATTCTCCATGGGAAGATAGGGATCAATACTTATCTTTCCTACTCCATCAATCTTCCCCTTCTAATTCCTTCCAAAAGTGACTGTTCCACCATGCATGGGGGTCAAACATTGGAACATACACTTTTCTCCTGTCATGTGATGTGAGCAACCATTGTCCAGGTACCCAAATTTGTTGTGTTCCACCATGATTAGGTCCTTTCTAGTTAGTTCTGAAAGCATTAAAAGATTCAGTCTTTCGTAGGTGACTACATTTGGATGTTATATGTCCAACCTTTCCACAGAAGTAACATATTTTGGTTTCCTCATCATGAACATACTTCTTTCCTTTATATCGATTTCCATATTTATTAGTTGGGAATTTTCTATATCTTAACATTTTGTTAAGTTTCTCAATTTTTCAACAAATATGGATATAGTTTATCTTAGAAATCCAATCTCTTGTTGAAATGTGACGAAATATTAAAATTGTTTTTGGAGAACTTCATACTGTTCAAGTTTATCATTTGAGAATTTCAGGCTTTTCTTATATCCTTCACATTCAACCCATCAGTTATGTTTACTCCAAGTTTTCATAATTCTTATAGACTTGGGAACATTCTTTCAATAGATTACACCTTTCCTCATTTAGGGAATCACGTAGTTTACTAAGTGTGGCATACTCATTTTGTAAGCCTTACAATTGATTTTTCAATTTCTGAAGATCTTTCAATAGACTAGATTTTTCTTTATAAATTTTCTCATTTTCAATGTGAAGCTTTGTTGTCTTCTTTAGAGTTTCAAAGCCATCACATGGTTGGGTGGAAAATTTTGAAGAATTATTTGTATTTTCTTCATGTTTTCCTTGAAGTTGTTCATAATCTTTTGAAAGACTTTTGAAGTCCTTTCTCAGATTTTGACAAGCTTTAGACAAAATGGATGAGTTGGAGAGAAGTTCATGATATGTTGATTGAAGAGTTTCAATGTTGTTTATATTTACATATTCATCTGATTCAAAGTCTGATCCTTTTGATGTAGTGTTTGCCATTAGAAAAAGGTTGGCTTTTTCTTCTTCTTCTTCGATTTCCTCATCGAATGATGTGTCATCTTGGTCTTCCCAAGTGCTCATTAGTACTTTGTTGTCCTTTGGCTTGAAGTACCTTTTCTTGTGGTATGTCTTTTCAAGATCTGGATATTCTGACTTGAAGTGTCCTGGTTTCTTACACTTATAGCATATGATGGAACTTTTATCCCTATCTTTCCTTTCTTTATATGGTTTCTTGGATCCCTTCCACTTTGATTCGTTCCCTTTCTTCCACATGTTCCTTATCTTCCTTGAAATAAAGGCTAATTGATAATCTTTGTCTGAGCTTTCATCATTGGACTCATCATCATAAGATGTATTAGTGTTGATAGCTTAGGATGAGCTTCTAGACCCGAGTTTGAGGATTTTTTGCATGTTGGAGGGACTTTGGATTTTTGCGTTGTTAAAGCCAAGGATTTACTCTTTCTAAACCCTTCATCTTGTTGAAGTTATTGCTCATGGACCTTTAAGGTTCCAACTAGTTCTTCAATGGACATGGAGTCCAGTTTCTTTACAGTTCTCAATGATGTCCCCTATGGTCTCCATTTCCTGGACAAACTTCTTAGAATTTTATCAATGTTATCATAATTATCAAAATTTCTATTAAGGTAGCGTAATTCCTTTAAAATAGTTTGGAAATGTTCAAACATGGTTTGCATATCTTCAACTTCTTCCATAGTGAAAAGTTCATACTTACATGTCAACATGTTGAGTTTGTTGTGTTTTACTTGCGATGATCCTTCATACATTAGAGCTGGTGTGTCCCACATTTTTTTTGCACTTCTATAGCTATGGACCTAGTTAGACTTTTGGCAAGTGTACCAATTATCATCACAGGTTACAGATTTGTAAAAAGAGATCATCTCCACAGGGACTTCAGTTATTTAATTCATTTGGATAAAGGTTATCAGTTCAATACTTATGTACAAGTTTAGTCGAAATATCATGGGTTTGTTTAACTAACAGAAGAACCAAAATAATGGAATTTAGTGCGTTGGAAATACATAAAATTACAAAAATAATAAAAATGAAGTTAATTAATTCAAGAAAACATAGGATTAGATTTCATCATTCATATCCTCAGTATCCTAATAAGATTAACATATATAAATCATTTTCTAACATTACTGGTGCACACATTAAGTTACCCCAAGTCGATCCCTTGCACTCGAGACCTAAGAATATTTATCGAATATCGATCCCTCGCATATGATGTAAATACTCCAGCATTACAATCATAATCTCATGATTTTTTCAATCAAAACATTATGATCTATTCCTAGCAACATAACGTAAAGAGTAACTTCATTCAATTCAAATTCTAAGAGTACTTCCTAGTCAAACTTAAAATTCAATTTCATGAAACTAGTGATCAAATAGAATCAAGCATTACGAATAGAATGAAATCACCAATAATGAGTAGAAAAGATTCATACATATATAATATCAAAAGAGATACATAAGGGTATAAAGATTACATCCAATCCTTAGGAAATACTAATCGATAATTGCGTAGAGCACAAGACTAACAAGAGAAATGATAAAGGATGCGATCCACGGTCACAACTCTACAACGCCTGGGCTCCACTTTCCACTTTCTTCTTCACTTCCTCAGCTTCTCACATTTTCTCTCTACTTCTGGAAATCTTCTTTCTTCAACATATGCATGGCTATTTATAGAAAACAACCAAGGGGTGCAGGCAAATTCGCCCAGGCAAGCTGTAGCATGCCCATGTGAATTTGTGGCTTAGTGCTGAAGAAACATACTCACCCAGGCGAGTGTGTTGCTTATGATTGAAGAAAGTTGACTAGCCCAGGCGAGCTAGTTGCTAGCCACGGTGAATGGATGTCTGAAATCTTGGAAAAATGACCATTTTGCCCTTTCTTTTGACTTTGCTTTTGGATCTAACAAACAACCATCAAAACCTACAAATCACGGTTCAATCTTTCATATTTAAACAAAAACATTAGTAAATGTACAATATATATAAAACAACTATATTTAAGGGTAGTTTATAAGAAAACTATTAGTCAAAAGATAAGTGCTGACATTTTAATCCGAAAAATAACTAAATGCCATACCCTAATTTCGTCTGGGGACCATTGTTTGATGGCATGCAACCTTTGCTTGACCGCTTCGAGGTACTTGGCACCCATTGTTGCACAATACGTGAAGTTCCATAACATGCCAGAAGTCAAAAGAAAGCATTGTTGCACGATCCGTGAAGTTTCGTACCATGCCGGAAATCAAAAGGAAGCATTGTTACACAATCTGTGAGGTTCTGTAACATTCCGAAAGCCAAAAAAGGGATGATTACGTAATCCGTAAGGTTCCGTAACATTACGGAAGGAAAACAAGTATCGTTACAGAATTCGTTACAAAAAAATATCTTTTAGTAAAATGAAACAAAAAAATCAATCAGACGTTTTCTCTTTGGGATTTTTCTTTCTTAATTGAATTGACTAATAACTAAAGTGAAACTAAGGCTAAAATCAACTCACAAAATCAAGCTTTGTCCATAAAAATCACTGAAAAAATGTTTTAAGGTCCAACGCCTTAAATGGTCCTCTTTGCTTTTTATTGGTTAACATGGACCGTTCGAAAGCGTAAAATCAACACATCACTGCCTTTAGAAAGAACTACGTAGGTCTGATTTCCTCTTCGATGGAGGGTACGTAGGAGCAAGAGCCCCGCTTTTGTTGACCTCAAAAATAAAAAAGAAATAAAAGTTTATATACATAATTTCACACAATTCTAATCTAAGGCTGTTGTCCTTTGGGACAAACGTGAGAGGTGCTAATACCTTCCTCAAACATAAAGATAACTCCCGAATCTGGAATATTCTTCATGACCGGTTTCCTTTGGTTTTTTCTAACGTTTTCCTTTCAATAAATGTTGGTGGCGACTTCGCGCATTTTCCTCCTATGGAAGATGCGCCCGTGAGTCTCGCCTCGCTCGCCCGCAAAAGGGTAGGTTGCGACACTAAATTATGGAACTTATCAACTCCCCCCAACCTAGAATCTTGCTTATCCTCCAACAAAGTATATGAAGATTACATATAACAATAGTATAAGCACAATATATATATATATATATATATATATATACGCTTCAAAAAACTATGAACATATGTTGTAAAGAATCAATCTTCAAACTAATTAGAACAACATTTTCCAAAATGCACTAATGAGAAATGAAGCACAAAGATGAAATTTACAAAACGAAATGAGATTAATAGGGAAACCTCTCAAAGGTGTATAGTTCTCACACTGGCAAAGTTTTCATCTCAATTCCAATCACTGATATGTCATAAATCAATTTTGCAAGTTATTTCCCATCAAATCAAAGATAAATTTCATAATCATCATGGATCAATAGGGATTTTAGGATTGGGCCTGGTTTTGAAGGAAATCTTTGTTTTTATGGATATTCAAACATACCTTGAGAATAGGAGAGCAGACATAAAAATCAGCTAGTAACTCAAATGAACGATCACTTCCTATCCCTTTTCTTTTCAACCAAGTTATCACTACTTTCTATTTAGATATTTACAACTATTCTTTATAGTTTAGGATAAAATGTACATGATTCAGACATTTATTTATCCACAAAGAACTTAATTTCCTTTTTTTCTTTTTTCTTTTCTGTTAAATATTTAATTTCCCTTAATACCCACAAAACAGAGTATTTACATCACATTAGCCACCAATTGATAGAAATCCTTAACAAAACACCTTTGCTCTCCTAACCTAAGCTAAGGTAGGAAACTTTTATCCTAGGTTAGTGTTCCAACAAAATATGAAGTGTTTGGCTCAAAGGGCTTGCAAATGATAAAACAATATACATCGGGATAGCTTTTCGGCCAGTGGCTTAAAATGTAAAGAAAGAAAGATTGCCTAAATCATATCCATGAATCATATGTTATAAAAATTAGAAATTCATGCAAAATCAATTATAGAACATATCAATGAGGACATTCATTGAAAAAACAGTGGTTGCACATAGTCACAAAAGCTTAAGGTCTGTTTCCATGTTCAAATCAAATCAGTGTTTTGAAAGTTGTTCTTTTATCAAGTCGATACAAAAACATCTAAATTCATTTGGTATGTAGGAAAGTCATTCATTGTTTTCATTCTCAATGTTTCCAAAAAATCCTTTTATTGTGTTCTAAACCAATCAAAAGTAAGTTTAAAAAAAAATATGGGTTGTTGATTCTTTCCAAAGCATGTTATGTCCAAGAAAAATTTTCTAAGTCCCAAAAAAAGTTATATAATCTACAACTACACTGGCATAACAAAATATATCAAAGCACATGTAAATTAGTTAAAAACACAAACTTGCATATGTTTTTAAACATATATCCAAAACAATAAATAAATTAATAAAGTACTAAAATTTAATACAAAGCGATAAATGAAAATAAAGACAAGTCACAACTTTTTCTGAAGATCATGGTTAGGGAGCTCAATTTCCTCCAATGAAATAATCAACAAGATTTGCCATGTCTTCATCTTCCTCTATCTCCTCGGGCAACTTCTTGGGCATCTACAAGACCTACCTTCTCCTTAAAAATAGGCTTGTCTCCAGGCCTTGCAACTGTAGATCTAAATTGCTTGGGAGTAGGCCAAAGGTAAGGGTTAGGGTCCTGGTGATGCTGGTGCAGTGTATAGCAGTAGAAGTTGTCATTCAACTGCATCTGGCCCCTATGATTTGTTGCCTGCTGATAAGCCAAATGACGCATGTAAGTGTGGATTTGGAGCTCCATCCTCTGTAGGTGTGCTGAGATGGACTCCAAGGATGGCGGCTGCTGTGGTGGTGGTGGTGGGACATCTGCTGCTGGCTAAACTTGCTCCAGTTGTTGTACCTGTCTTGGCATGCAATATTTGTCAATGAATGATCTGTTAATAGGAGGTCGGATGTGTTTGGTTGGTGTGAACGACAATCCATTGAACTAGCAGAGACCTATGATTAAAGCAGGGAAACCTAGTGCCTTGTTGGATTTGTCTAGGTCCACTGGGTGCCTAGGAGGTTTTGTAATAACAAACTAGTGAAGGGCTTCTGAAATGAGCTGGGCCATATGAACATTGATATGCTCCATAATACTGTAGACCAACTGACATTTGGGTAGCGTCAGATCGAGTTATGATCACTCGGAGAATCATTACTCAGGAGGAAGGCCATCCAGATTTGAGTAGGAGTAGTCATATTTGTGTACATTATTTGCAACCACTTCCCTACCATGCTACGTACAAAATCACGCTCTAGGAAGCAAAGAAGCTAACCTATTGCCTCTTCATCAAAACTTGTAGTCTGACCTCTTCGGGAAGTATATCCATATTGTTGCCCTTCTTCCAAGATTAACGGATTCCCTAAAAATTGGTTGATAGCATCGGTGTCATAAGGAATCCATTGGCCTCGCACTTTGGAGCGCTTATCAAGAACTCCCTCCTCAATAGGCCATGCATTAGCATATAATTCTAGGACATCTTCAGGGTCATAATTGGGCATGGGTTCTCCAAGTTGTCTCTGGTTATTCTAGTGATCTATATTGTGAACTCAGGATACTCACTTTCTATTAGTTGGACCCTTCTTTACCTAAGGAAGGACCAATCTTTGATAAACTCAAAGTGGCATTGATGCTCCTCACTGCGAAATCAGTGTCCATTAAATTCAAAATCTGCAAGCGAAGTTGTGCTAGGTCCTTCTCCTGCAACAGTCTTCCTGGCTCTTTTAATGGTAAATTTCTTTGGAGCCATGTGCAACAAAGACACGTCCAACTAAAATTTAGCATAAAAATTATTTTTCATGAAATACATAGCCATATTATTTCAATTATCCCAAGTATAGCAACCAAGAAGTCAATTTTTGTGTGGTTTTTATTAATTGTATGTCTTACCATACAACTAATAAACTAACAACCCAGTGTGTATTATTCTGAAAGAAATAATTTAATATTCTACTGTAATTCACGTGCAATGTACCCACCCTAGTGCAACTAGTTAGCCAATAAATTATGCCAATTCGATCCAAACAACTTTAAGCATTCACTAACAAGTCATGTATTTGCATATAAAGCAATGTTTTGAAATTTCAAGCTTAATTCATACCCTTGGCATTTAACTTAACCTAAGTTGATCATACACCTAAAATAATGGCTAAACATGTGTAAAGATTATTATTCAATAAAAATTCAAAATAACACATAGAATAGCCATTGTGACATTTCATCGTGGCGTGCACATGTTTAAGCATGTATAAATGAAGGATAAAGAGCGAGCATGATAAAAAAAACATGTAGAAAGTGAAGAATAGGCCTAGAATTATTCAAAACAACCACAAATTGGAGCACTTTATCAACTCATTCATGCACAAAATTAACTTGCAAATCATTGAAATGAAAACAACAAAAACATCAAACAATGCAAGGGAAATGCAAAAATTAGATAGAAATGGAATACTTGAATGAGATGAAGTGGTGTGTGAAAAATGAAGGATTTGTCAAAAGAAGGTAGGTTGGGCGAGTTTTGGAGAAGGAGGGCGAGGGAGATTCGTGCACAATAAAGGGAGAAGAAGTTTGAAATGAAAATGTTGGGAGAAATCTGATTTCACCCCTTTTTATTTTTGTCTGCAGACATAGACTCGCCCAAGCGAGCTCCCCACTCGCCCAGGCGAGTTAACTTTCCCCCCTTTTTTGTGATCATACTTAATTAATTATTTAAATAATTTTTTTAACAAATAAATATTTTAAAATAAATATGTAATCAAGAAATATAAAAAGAAAATTAAAAAGCAAAGTTCAAAAATGCTAAGTTGCCTCCCAAGAGATATTCTTTAATGTTTTTTAAGTTGGACATCGTTGTTGTGGTTCAAGCTTCTTGCAGTTGGACAACGGTGGTCAGCCTCTCAAAATCACCACCTAAGTAGTGTTTGATTTTGTTACCATTCATGGTCCATGTTCTTTTGGTGGTTGGGTCCTCTAATATCATTGCTCCATGTGGCATAACTTCTTTGATGATGAATGGTCCTGACCACTTGGATTTTGGCTTACTTGGAAACAATCTTAATATAGAATTAAATAACAATACCTATTGACTAGGCTGAAAATTCCTTTTTGAAAGCTTTTTATCATGATAAATTTTTATTCTTTGCTTATAAAGCTTGGAATTATCATAAGCTTGAAACCTTAGTTCCTCCAATTCATGAAGTTGGAGCTCCCTATGCTCACCAGTTGCATTTGAGTCAAAGTTCAGAAACTTTAATGCCCAATAAGCTTTATGTTCCAACTCAACAAGTAGGTGACAAGATTTGCCATAGACCAATTAGAAGGGAGTAAGTCATGTAGGAGCTTTGTATGCTGTTTTGTATGCCCATAAAGCTACATCTAGTTTTTGGGACCAATCCTTCCTTGATTGAGCATATGTTTTTTCTAAGATTTTCTTAACTTCCATGTTAGAGACTTTAGCTTACCCATTGGTTTGAGGGTGGTAAGGTGAGGCTACCTTGTGTTTGACACTGTAGTTTTGGAGGAATTTTGTGAGTAGGACATTACAAAAATGACATCCTCCGTCACTTATTAGTACCCTGGTCATGCCAAACCTTGAGAAGATATTTTCTTTAGGAAGCAAATAATGGTTTTTGCATATGCATGTTGTACCGCTACTGCTTCCACCCATTTTGTTACATAGTCCACAACCAATAAAATGTATTCGTGTGAGTAAGATGATGGAAATGGACCTATGAAATCTGTCCCCCAGCAATCAAAAGCTTCGACCTCCAAAATGTTCTGCAATGGCATTTCATTCCTTTTGGAGAGTCCACGTGTTCTTTGACATTTGTCACACCTTTGGACGTATTCATGAGCATCCTTGCACAAGGTTGGACAATAAAAACCAGATTGGAGAACCTTGACAGCAGTCATCTCTCCATTGTAATGGCCTCTGTAAGGTGAACTATGGCAATTCCATATTATGCTTCTTGGCTGCCCCTGAGTTACACACCTCCTCAGGAAATTGTGATGCAATCCTACCCCCCAAGGGCATTGGATAGAAGACTCTAAGAAGATTGGGCTTGAGATGCAGGAGAAGGCCCTAGGGTTCTCATGAGCCTTAGGGTAGATTTTGGGCTCATGGGCTAAGTATGAGCCCGCTTATCTTTGCACATATTAGATTTGGGTTTCATTATTTTTGGGCATTGTATTTAGGGCTCCATAGTGTAGGAAGGGTACCCTAGTAATGTAGGATTTTTCAGCCCTTGTATTCTAGGGCACCAAGACCAGTTTTTGTATTAGGGGTACTTTTGTAATTTCACATGCAATATGTGCACTATTTAATGTGTGTGTTGGGAGAGAAATTTAATTGAATTGGGAGAAGCCCAATCCAATTAAATTTTGGACCAACCTAAGGGGGAGGTGAGCATTTGCTTGCTACACCCCATTGCCACATCATATAGTCACACTTTGTGCATGTCTTTCATGCTTTACATGCCTCGTGACACCTAAGCATACTTAGTGAAGAATCTTGGACTTGATCTGGGATTAGTGGGCTGAACCATATTTGAAATTCACTAATTATCATTAGTGAAATTTTGGCTCCACAAATTCAAATTCAAATTTCCCTCCAATTTTGTGTGACACTTACGCTACAAATAGAGGCCATGTGTGTGCATTTTTTCAACTTTGATCATTTGAGAAATTAGATTTCAAAGTTCAAACCTCATTTAAGGCATCAATTTTGTGGCCCCCCCTCTCCCTCTCTCTCCAGTCATCTTCTCTTACCTTCAAACTCTTATTCATGACTTCCTATGGTGGTGAGCTTGTTCTTGACTCATCTTCTACTTGAAATGGCGTCTCCAATCACCTTTCCTCCTTCTCCATTTTGCTGCCATTGATCTTCAAGAAGAAAAAGATTCCATTGATGGAGAAGATCTAAGGCCTACAAGCTCTACATGGAGCTACATCATGTGGTATCATAACATCTTCATCTAGGTGATGTTCTTTTGCTTCCTCTATCTTTTGTTTGGTCAATTCGCTTAAATTCATTGTTCTTCATCGTCTTCTCCATGTATCTCCTCCATTGTTTTGCGATTTGGTTCTGTTTAGAGTAGATTCAAAAAAATAAACCGATTAAATCTTAGATCTACACTTGTTCTTGCATTTCTTTGGTTCAATTTTATATATCTACTCTTGAATCATATTTTTGTGTTGATTTTAGGTTCTATCTTTTTTTAGTCATAATGTTCTTGTTATGGACCTTTAGATCTCAATTTTCTTACAAAATATTGATTAGAAAAGAAAACACAAAAATCTAAGTGTAAATCACTTCATTTATGTTGTTTTAGATTCATGTTTAGTCATAATAATTATCACATTATGTTCTTAGTTTGTGTTGAATTTTGATTTTGTTGATTGAATTTTGGATACATTTGTTCATGTATTCTTGCAATTATTAGCTTATCATTTGAATTTTGAGTCTAATTCATGCATGTTATTTAGTTCATAACATGTTCTAAATCAATTCCTAGAAGTAGTCTTGTTGTTGAACTTTTTTTTTGTTTTCTAAGTTTCCTATATGATGCCTATGAAGAAATTGAGTTGTGGTGTTGAGTTGTGGCTAGATTTGTGAAACAAAATAAGTCTTAAGCTCTCTTGAATTGTATTATCCAAAACAATTGAGCATAAGCAAACACAGATTATAACTATCCAAGCCTTAAGCAACATAAACACTACTCTTGATTTCTAGGTTAAAATTTTGGTTGTTGTCAATTCTGGCACACTGTCTTCTTAACTTTGCTATGGCTGAAATACTTTGAGTTTTGAGCTGAAATTTTAACTGGATAAAATAAACATCTGGACTAAAACAATGGAAAAATAATGAACAAAAACGAAAAATAAATGAGCAAGAAAAGGTGATCAAGATTAATGTCAAAATACACGTCCAGAACAACAACAAAAATGTGTATGCTTGATTTGCTTGAAAATTGTTCATTATTTTGAGTTGTATTGCAAGCCTATTTGACAAATTTGAGTGAAACACTTGAGAAAACAAACAATCATTAAAGACAAATTTGAAGACCTTAATTGGTTTGTTAAATTTGTTGTAATAGAACAATTGAGTGTTGAATTTTTTCTATTGCAATTCCTTGTATTTGGACATTGTTCACGGGTGTATTGGAAGTCTCTAAGAGACCGCCCAAACCTCTATTTGTGTGCAATAGCTTAGTGTAAACCATGCAGACTAAGTGAAGAGCCAGTTGGGACCTCCAAAGGGTCATCCAAACCTTCACATAGGAAACCGTCTAGCTTGCTTTAAACTTCCTTTACCTTCCATTTTCAAACCGCCTAGATAGCTTGCTTTTTACCAATTAGTTTCTTTAACCTTTTGTTTTCAAGCCCCTAACAAGAATGAACCACAACTTAGGAACCAACATGAGTCTTTATTCTTCATCTAGTGTTAATGGGGAGGGTTCTACTCCTAAGGACCCCATGTATAGGATATTAGATGAGTTGAGATCCCTCAAATTGTGGAAAGAAAAATAAGAGAGAAAAGAAAAAGGAAAAAAAGAGTGGAAGAAATAAGTCAAGATGAAAGAGAGAAAATAAGAGAGGGAGAAGGAAGAAAAATAATGAAAGAAATGAAAAGAGAAAACATGCCTCCTATAGTAGTCATGACTCTTGCAAGAGTTTAAGTGAAGAACTTAGCAACTATTATAGAGGGTGACATAGGTCACATACTAAACATCACTCGCAAAGAAGAGAAAAGGATAGAAGGCCTCAAGAGGTTAACATTAGCCTCCCATATTTCCATGGAAAAGATAATATTGTGGCCTACCTAGATTGGGAAATAAAGGTTGAACAACTCTTTGCTTGCCATCATATTAGAGAAGAGAGAAAAGTTCCATTGGCTACCCTTAGCTTTAAAGGGTATGCACTCTATTGGTGGACTTCCCTTGTTAGGGAAAGAAGGATTCATGGGGATCTTCCAGTAGAGTATTTGATTGATCTTAAGAGTGCCTTTAGGAAGAGGCATATTCCTTCTTACTATGAAATGGAGCTTATGGACAAGCCCCAAAGGCTTAGACAAGGGAGTATGAGTGTTGAAGAATATAGACAACAAATGGAACTACTCCTTTTAAGAGCTGGACTTAGGGAGGAGGAAAGAACAAGCATAGTTAGGTTCCTTAGTGAGCTTAATATTGAAGTGAGGGACAAGGTTAAACTCCTTCCATATAGGGACCTAGATGTGCTAGTTCAACTTTGTATAAGAGTAGAGCAACAACTTAAAAGAAAGCCTTCTTCAAAATTTTACGGCTTTCACTCTTACCCAAAGAAGGACCAAGCCCAAGGAATTTTGGGGGTTGCACCTTCAAAACCCAAGGAAGATAAGGGTAAGACCATAGAGAAATCCACCCCTAAGACTAGTTCCCAAGCAACGACTAGCAACATTAAATGCTTCAAATGTCTTGGGAGAGGTCACATTGCCTCTCGATGCCCCACAAAGAAAACCATGATTATGAGGGGTCAAGACATTTAAAGTAGTCAAGAGGAGACTACTTCTTTCCCTTCCTCTAGTGAAAGTGAAGATGAAGTAAGGTGTGAAGAATCTAGTGAGGAAGTCTACCCTCATGAAGAAGGTGACCTCCTAATGGTTAGAAGGCTCCTTGGGTAATGAAGACAAACAGTCTCTTGATTGCAACTGAGTTTATGAGATGAACAAAAATATTTCTCTCCTTTAGAGTAGATAATACAAATTGAAGTTCCTAGAAGAATTCTTAATAGATTTGCAAGTGTTTGGCCAATAGTTGTTTAGAGAGCATTTGACAATTAAGTTCTCTGAATAATCTCTCTCTCCCTTTTTGAAGTCAGACACACATACATATAAGCCCATTGTGCCTTTCCAAAATGGTTTGAGGAGATGTGTCTTTTCAAAAAGCTTTTCTGAAATTTTCTCACTGGTAATCGATTACAGGATTCTGGTATTCAATTACATAGTTATATTTCTGAAGAGTCATGACTTTTCAAAGTTTTTTTTTTTAATCTCTTCACTGGTAATCGATTACAAGATTCTGATTATCGATTACATAGATCAAAATTCAAACAGTTTTGTGCCGTTAGTCAAAAATATCTTCAAAAACTCTCTGGTAATCGATTACACAGTCTGGTAATCGATTACCAGCTCAAAAATACCTTTTTGAACTGATTTAGCCTTTGATAAAAGAGTGTTTGATACTAAAGATGTTGAGGCCAAACTAAAGCAATCAAATTGAGGTTCTTTAAACAAACTTACTAAGTTCTTATCTTAGATTTACTTGATCTTGTTCTTTTGACTTGATTCAATTCATGCTCATCAAGTAACCTTTTTGGCATCATCAAAATCTGTATGATATTCATTCATCGTCACTTCAACATTGGTTTTAAACCAATGTTAAAGGACCAATTTAACCCGATGTTAAAGATGTTTTTTGTAGTAACAATTGTTTTAAAAGGATTATTTTGACTCTTTCTAAAAGCATATAAAGGATTAACTTGAACATTTTAAAAGATAAGGGGTCAAATTGAACATAATAAAAAATATAAAGAGTTAAAATTATATCTTAGTCCGTTTTTTTTTATATTTAATATTTTAGTTTGTGTATTACTCAAAATAATATTTATTTCATATAATTAAAATTAATAATAAATAAAAAAATTAATATATAATTTATTTTATGAATAAAATTTATAATGGATAATTTAAATTGTAACATAAGGTTATTTTTAATTCATAACAATTTGTTTTAGAAAAAATATTGAAATTTAATTTAGAGATTGAGATTAAAATTGATAGAATGAAAGAATTAAATGAACAATAAAAGTAAAATAATATTAGTCTGAGATAGCTAAGAGAGAAGATTTTGTACTAATTACAATGATAGTGTACAAAATTCATATATCCAACAAAGGAATTTTTTAAAAATAAAATGGAGAGAAAAATATGAAATATTAAAAATATTTAATTGAGAGAGTGAAGTAAAAATTTAAGGGAGCATTTGTTTCAAGGATTTGATTATATACTCGGAATAATATTCCTGGGATCGCTATTACTGGAAATGTTATTTCCATGAAATATGTTTGGTACACATACTTCGAATTCTTGAGAATGTTTTAAAATTTTATTTAATTTGATAATGAAAATATTAATTAAAAAAATAAGTGGGGTTTAATAAGAAGAAAATTAGAAGTTATTTAAACATTCCCACAGGAATGTAAGATTCTCACCCACTTAGATGAGAATATGAAGATGGATAAATATGTATGAGAATTTTTTTATTACCTTCTAACAAATATTCACATCTCAACGACTACAAGAAAAATCATTTATGCCTACAGACACTTTTACCTATGGACATAAATTTATGTAGGTAAAATTAAAAAATATTTTTACCTACAGACTTTTATGTGTAGGAAAAGTCTTGTAATTGTGAATGTATATCATGCAGGTTTTGATGATGCCAAAAGTTTACTTGATGAGCACGGATTGAATCAAGTCAAAAGAACAAGATAAAGAAAATCTAAGATAAGGACTTAGTAAATTTGTTAAAAGAATCTCAACTTCATTGCTATCGTTTGGCCTAAAAATCTTTACTATCAAAATTATTTTATTAAAGTTAAATCAGTTCAGAAATCTCTTTTTGAACTGGTAATCGATTACCAGGTTTGTGTAATTGATTACCCGAGAGTTTATGAAAATGACATATTGAAAATTTTGAACTGATGAACAAATGGCACAAAATTATTTGAATTTTGATCTATGTAATCAATTACAAGTGTCATGTAATTGATTACTAGTGAAAAAGTTTCAGAAAATCTTTTGAAAAGATACATCTCTTCAAACTATTTTGAACAGGCCCAATGGGCCTATATATATATATATATGTGTGTGTGTGTGTGTGTGTGTGTGTGTGTGTGTGTGTGTTTGTGTGTGTGTGTGTGTGTGTGTGTGTGTGTGTGTGTGTGTGTGTGTGTGTGTGTGTGTCCTTACTTTGAAAATAAGAGAATTCTTAGAGAACTTAACTTTAAAAACCTCTCTAAACATCTTTGGCCAAACTCTTTCAAATTATTGAGAATTCTTCAAGGAACTTCAAGTTATATCATCTGCTCTAAAAGAGAGAAATTATTTTGTTCATCTTATAAAACTCAGTTGTAATCAAGAGATTGTTTGTCTCTTGGAGTGTGAGAAACTCAAACACAAGGGTGACGGATCCCAAGGTGTGTTCAAAGATTGTAAAGGATTTACATGGATAGTGGAAAATCTCAAGTGGGTTACTTAAGAACTGGACGTAGGCACAGGAAGTGGACAAACCAGTATAAATCGAGTTTGCAATTCTCTCTTCCCTTATCTCATTTATTTTATTGCAATTTACTTTGTGTTTCACATTTACAAAACATTGTTAAATTGGTTGCTACTTCTTCTTCTACATTCTAAATCTATCACATATCATTTAAAAGGGGATTAAAACTTGTTAGTCAAAAAAATTTTAAGACTTAATTCACCCCCCCCCCCCCTTCTTAAGTTATTGATGCCACTTGTTCAACAGTAATACCTAATAAATATGTAAAATTCATAAAGACTTATACCTATTGATACTTGGTGTAGCTAAAATTCTCAAAAAACTGTGTAGCATAGGATTCTCAAAAGACTTATGGTTACTTTGGTGAAGGTAAAACCTAAAAGACTTTTAGCTACCATTACACCAAAATTTATTTTTAATTGCAATTATTATTTGGAAATAAAAAAATTTCTAGTGTTTTATTATTTAATTAAAGATATGAATGACCCATAAGTAATTGTTGGCCAAAATTACATATATGAAAGCAATTTCCAATAATATTATCATAAAATTAGCATTAGAATAATAACTCATTCAGAAAAGAAAAAAAAACAGCAATTTAACTAATCACTAATTAATTTTTTAATCAAACATTCAGTACTCAATCTCTACTAGTCTTCACTCTCCACTCTCCGGTGACTCGCTTCAATTCTCACTTTCTCTCACCTCTATTTTCATTCTCGCTTCAATCATTACTCACTCGATCAGTGACTCGCTTCAACTCTCTCTTTCTCTCACCCCGATCCATATTCTTGCTTTGACGCTCTCTCTTCTCCATTGATCGAACGTAAACACAAATGCGTAGATTGGTGTTGCATTGTGACTTTAGGCGGTGGATAAGGCGACACTGTACCTAACATGGAAGCGCTCCAACAGAGCACATTGTTGTGGCTCTAATCAAAAGCATAGTCGCCAGTGGTTCCACATTGAGTCATGATGCTAAGAACTAGCTTGTGCGAATCAAGTTCCTCGACAAAGGATTGGACGGTGAGGAAGGTCGTGACAGTAGCGGTGGTGAAGGTGCTTCCATTGAGAGAAATTTGGCATCTCAAAATAAGGCTTTGTGTTTTCATTCAGTGTAGAATCAGAGGTTGGATAAGTTGAATTACTAACTTAGATAATAATTATAACTGTGATTGAAAAATGATCCAAAGTTTAGCCTCTTCTCTGTGTTTGCTCGTTTGCATCTAATTCTCACAACCAGGACTTTTTCATCACTTGAATCTCACTGGTTAGTACTCTACTTTCTATTGTCTATATATACTTTTAGTAACATTGAATGATTAGTGGAAATTATTGTGTTTATGTAGTGTGATGTTGATGTGTATAATACCTGTTTGATGTAAGTCCCCAACCTAAAGTCCTAAACTACAAAAAGGTGAACATATATGTTTAAAAAAAGTGTTATTTGGGCTGGTTATGGAATATGCTTTAATTTTAGTTTAGGTGTTTAATTATTTATTGGTTTGGCCATCATAGTTATATTGTGCATGCAAGGTGTTTGCATTTAGAACTTTGTGACAGACTGTGATACCCAAATGCTAATGGAGATGAACCTAGGCATGATTTATACCTTTTCTTCTATTCCATATTTGATGCTATGGGGACCAAGGGCTTGTTTGAATAAACTTTTTATATAAGTACTTATGAGAGAAGAAAATAAGAAGAATAAAATGAAATGACTTTTTCCAAAAGTTAAAATTAGTTTATGCATAAACTAATTCTAGCTTATAAAGAAACTTGTTTCATTTTCCTTTCTTATTTTCTTGTTCTATAAGTGATTATAGAGAAGTTTATCCAAACAAACTTAGATGACATTCACATGCATTCATAATTTCAGGAAGATAATTTTACAAAAGGATATTTCTTTAAAATAAGCTTTGTTAATGAAGGTCATAGTTATGGAAAGAGTGTTGTACAATTTCTTTTTGATACTTGATTTCATAAAGGAAGACAAAAAGAAAGACCATACTTTGTGGAAAAATAGGGGGGCATATATGGCTATTATTTACCTCTGGATCTTGGACAATAGGAGTTTGATGTCTAGAAATAACTTCTTTTGCATCATATATCACTCTTGCTTTTGTATTAGTAGTATTCCTCACTGTTACAGTACTGCAACATTTTGTAGGATTAGGATCACATGACGAAAGTAAACAATTGACAAGCATTGCTTTTTAAAATGAAAAAAAATATATAAAAATCCAAAATTATGCTTTCAGATGATTACTAAGTAATTACTAAAACTTCAAAGAGAGATACCTATCCCAATGGTATAGAATCTTCATAGACAATGAGTCAAAGATTTTCCCTTTAATAAGTCTTCAACCTGCCCTGAATCCAAAGAAAGATTGGCCTATGTAGTTTAATTCTGCCACAAGGCCTATTTCTTGGCACCAGATGTTGACATTGCCAACCCAATCAGTCCCAGGGATTGGAAAAATTCTGATAACCAAATTAGGAGAACTCATTTCGTAAGTCTCTCCATGATTATGGAGCTTCAACTGTCATTTTCTAGGCACCTTAGTTTCTACTAAAGTACCTGCATATTTGGTTTTTCTATGCACAAGTAAATTCTTTAACTACAATTCAAAGTTTTAAGTAACACAACATTAGAGCAATATCCATGTTCCAAATCATCAACGGAGTAAAAAACAAGAATGGGAAGATGTTTGACACATGGTGTCAATTGATACAATCTATCTAGACATGTAGTACTATTTGATAAAAGAAAAAACTAACAATATTAACGACTAATATTTGCCGATATAAAAAAATAACCTATCAGATAAAAGATAAATTGAATTTTATTTTATGACACACCATATATATGTATTGAAAAATTTTACCATTGAACTTTGAAACCGGAGAGTGGCACCATGTCATTTCTATGTTTTCCTTGTCATCAGTGGCATGAAGGGAAAATACTGGAGGGTGGTGTGAAACTTGCAAACAATGCATGCATGCAAATCCTATAATACAATAATTACAATTATCTTTGAAAAAACAATTATCTTTGAAAAACCAGAAAAAGGTGTGCAATGCCACAACATAAGGCCATTACTTGATAAAGTATTTAATTAAGAATTTTGAGGTCGAAGTGAGAATGGTATAAAAAATCCTAGTTACTTAGTACCTGTTCGAGTAAGACATTAAGGTTTCCTTTAGAAACATGGTGAGTTTCACCAAGAGTGGGATTGTAGGGAGTAACTCCAAACCTTAGAGGACGTATGGTAGAAATGCTCCATGCAACAACTAATATAAGTCTATCTAGTGGTGTCTTTCCACTGTTGAGGTTGCTTAGAAAATCTGTTGAGTTCTGACTTATAAGTTATAACAAATAAAGAAAAGAAAATTGAAGTCATCAACCTAACAAACCCAATAGACTTATGCTTAATTTTAAAGGGGCTTTTCAGGAAATACAAATATTTTCCTTGATCCTTTAGAATTGAGAATCAATTTTGGTAAATTTTGAAGTTATGGCTTGAAAGTTGAGACCAGTAAGTTACTGCTTGCCAATTAATGTTCCTATATTCCCTTGGCACGACAGTAAGTTGCTTCCTTGTGACTTGATGACTGAAACAACCTCTTCACCTATATACATTGACCCTTCTCAACCTAATAGTGGTGGGATTTTTGTCACTTGTGCACTGCATTGCCCTTTTAACTACACCTATTGATGCTTTGTTTTGTTGTTCTCCTTGTTTCCCATCCTTAATGAGATACCATGACATCTTTGGATCATTTCATTTCTATCTTACAGACATAATTATTTTGGTTCATAGGTTAAATTGGAGGGGGACATCAACCAAGATGTGACTTTGTATAAGAAAGCTTTGTATTACAACTGGCGTTACGTCGATGCCATGTATATTCTTGGGGTTGCATATGGTGAGATGCTTAAGTTTGATATGGTATGTCTAAAACAAGCATGCCTATATTTTACCCACACTTTGCATGTATTTTATTATGATAATCACACGTGCATATTAGTCTGTACTAATTATATTGGTAGAAATTCAATATACTATTTAGGCCATTGTATTCTATGAACTTGCCTTTCACTTCAATCCACATTGTGTGGAAGCCTGTAACAATCTCAGAGTTATATATAAAGATCGTGAAAACCTTGAAAAAGCTGTAGATTGCTACCAGGTAACAGTGATGATCATATCATTTTGTTTCACTATTGCTGGATTGCATAGATTCATAATCACAATCTATTATTTTGGTTATGCAGCTTGCTTTGTCAATCAAACCTAATTTTTCCCTGTCATTAAATAACCTCAATGTTGTATACACTGTCCAGGTTAAGTATTGCAGAATTCCTAAATTTTGGAGTTGTTAAATATCTTCAATAAGTGATTATATTTTCTTCCTTCTCGAGGGTAAAGTGGATGTTGCTGCAATTATGATGGAGAAGGAATAAGCAGAAGGCTCTAGAGCAGAAGGAGAAAAATTTTGCTCAGGTAATGGTGATTAATGTGCCCAAAGGAGTGGCATTGACCTTTATTATTCTTGAAAATTGTTGTTATTTTTTGTTTGCAAACTGTTACCCTTCTCATGTCAAACTTCTTATAATTTATTCATTTGTGGTAGGTATGACTTTTATCTAATGAGAGCTAACTATCTCATGACTTTTTTTTCTTTTTTATTTTTTCCATTAATTGACTTTTCCTTTCCAAAAAGTTATCATTGTTTATCTGCTTTTTAATTGGGATTATTGTACTTCTTTGCATGAATTTGCCTAACAACAAGAAAAATTACTTGGTATTTCAAATTTGCAGGACTAGAATATTTTTGTCATATATAAATAGTATAATGTTTTGCCTTCTTTTAATGTAGGTATATGAGCATATAACGTATGACAACCTAAACCATATATCCCTGGCCTCATTTACTGGAAGGCAAGAGCAGACTGTTATAACATCTTCTTTGTCAAAATCATTTAGCGTCATATGTAACGGGTCAAAGTTGTATGAACCAAACTACACTGGAAGTTTTTAGCTTTCTCATCATTGCTATAAAGAATGCCTTTAACTCACTGTTGTTCTGTCATGTATCTCATAAGGTTAGAGGGTTGGATGGGCAATTGCACCAGCTTTTCTTGCGTCTGCTATTAGAAATATTCACGAAAGAGTTACAGATTCTGCTCCAGCACCTTTTTAGGAAGCTTTTTAAATTGGAAGAAAGAATAATGGAATGATAGGATTAACTATGTGTCATACCCTAATTTTGTCCGGGGACTATCATTCCTTGATCTTGTGATCCTTGCTAGTCGACTTACGGTGTTGAATGCTAGTTACAGTGCAAAACAGAAGATCATTCAGTGTTTTGATCAAGAATGCGAAAAATACCAAAAAAGGGGGGCAAAAGGGTATTTTCCTTGGTTTTCCTGGGCCACCAAATAGCTTCATGGTGAAGAAACCAGCTCGCCTGGGTGAGCTCATTGCTTCAGCACTAAGTTTTAGCTCGCCTAGGTGAGCTGCAACTCCCCAAAGTGACCCTTTGCCTATAAATAGTCATCCGAGGGGTGTTTTAAGGGGTTCCAAGGTTTAAAAGGTGAGGTAATTGAGAGAAGAGAGAAAGAAGAAGAAGAAAGAAGGGGAAATGAAGCCAAGGCGCTACCGAATCGCAACCGCGATCATTGCCTATGTCGTTTTCTTGTTCTGTGTTCTTCGTGCGACCGTCGGTTAGTTTAATTTTTTTTTGTAATTGAATGTGATCTATGTACCTTTAGGGGTCCCCCTTGTTGTTGTCTCAATGTCCTCCATTTTACGTTTAAAAGTCTTCAATGTCCTTTTTTTTTTTCAGTTTCACTTCCTTGGTTTTTGCCAGTTGCCCTTTTTTTTCCCTTTTATTTCCAATAAAAGATAAGTAAAAAGGGGCAACTGTCATACCCTAATTTCATCTGGGGACTATCGTTCCTTGATCTTTTGAGCCTTGATAGTCGAATTATGGTGTTGAACACCTGTTACAGTGCAAAATAGATGATCATTCAGTGTTTTATCAAGAATGCAAAAAAATACCAAAAAAAGGGGGCAAAAGGGTCTTTTCCTTGGTTTTCTTGGAGCCTAGCTCCCCCAGGAAAGCCTCTAGCTCGCCTGGGCCACCAAATAGCTTCATGGTGAAGAAAACAGCTCACCTGAGTGAGCTCCAACTCGCTTGGGCAAGCCCATTGCTTCAGCACTAAGTTTCAGCTCGCCTGGGTGAGCTACAACTGCCCCAAAGTGACCCTTTGCCTATAATTAGGCATCCTAGGGGTGTTTTAAGGGGTTCCAATGTTCAAAAGGTGAGGGAATTGAGAGAAGAGAGAAAGAAGAAGAAGAAAGAAAAGGAAACAAAGTCGAGGCGCTGTCAAATCGCGACCACGATCATTCCCTACGTCGTTTTCTTGTTCTATGTTCTTCGTGCGACCGTCGGTTAGTTTACTTTTGTTTTAATTGAATGTGATCTATGTACCCTTAGGGGTCCCCCTTGTTGTTTCATGCACATTCATCTTCTCCATCTATCATCGATGATTTTGTTTTTCTTTGTAAAGTTCAATCTTAACCGATCACTAGTGTTGTAAAGTAGTCTTTAAAAAGATTGAATGTTAATAAACCAAGCCAAGATAAAACCAACTCATAACTAACTTCTTTTTATCAAATATCACTTGAGATCGTTTCAAGGTCCAACGCCTTAACGATTCTCTTCACTTTTCAAAATTCTAAAACATCGTTTCAAGGTCCAATGCCTTAAACAACTTTTGTTCGCAATTAAAATCAATCTTTCAAAAAACATAAAATCAATTTAACACATAAAGTTTTAGACTTAAAGAACTACGTAGGTCTGAATTCCTCATCGCACCTGAGGATACGTAGGAGCAAGGGCAACACCCTTGTCAGCCCCAAAAAATAAAAAAATATAAAAAGGGGGACCCCTAAACCCTTCATTTCAATATTTGCATACCTCTTTTTGGTGTTTCTAATGTTTTCCTCCAACAAGCGTTGGTGGCGACTCTGCTCATTTTCTCCCTTGGAGATGAACGCTTTGGCCTATCAATTTGGCCTTCACCGTACCGTCGTAGGGTAGGTTGCGACACTATGATTGAGGATGGTCAAATTAATAAAGCTTGTTAAAGATTCATTTGACCGAAAGAATGAAATAAGCTAGGCTTGTATTTGACTAGTTTATAATAGATGAGTGTATTGGATTAGTTTATTTCAATGCATTAAAAGCATTTTCAACTAGTTGCTTAAGAAATTGCTTATTTCAAGACATCATTGTTTAGTTTTTTATTTTAGTAGAGGAGATTTAGATATCATGTTGGTTGCTTAAAATTAAGCTCGGTTATTTCTATAAATAACATTGCTTAACATTAAAAAAAAAAATTTGCCATTTAAAGATCATCTAAAGGTGGGATCATGTAAGAGTTGTTTAAAACTATATTAATGGTAGGCATAAGTTCATGACTTTTACCTACAGTTGGAGGTTGTAGGTACAAGTTAATGTTTTTACCTACAATTAGAGGTTGTAGATATAAGTTAATGACTTTTACCTACGCATATTGTGAACTATAGGAATCATATATAGTGACAATCAAATATAATTGTAGGTGAAAGTAAATCCGTATGTAAAACCTCTACTGACAGATTATAATTCGTCACTGTACGCCCCCTCAAAGTTGACGGCCAAAATGTCCGTAGGAAAAAGTCTTTAATACGTTTACCTATGCATTTTTAACATCTAGTGATGGTTTTTGTCCGTAGGAATAGGTCATTTTTCTTGTTGTGAACATTCCTATGAATCCAATTCTGAGAAATAAACATCGCCTTACTTTCTTCGAATTGTGTATTCCTAATTTGTAATTTTGAAATATAATATCTAGGAAAAAATATATTTTATTTATAATATTAAATTAGGTTCTGATAATTTCAATAGGAGAATTATTTAATATTTAATATAATAGATTTTGATAAATTACAAAAATCATATAGGTTGGGTGAACACCTTGACCTACTAAGGTATGAAGGCCTAGTAATGGGAGTTGAGGTAAAATTAATAAGGGTCATAAGGTTAAAACACCTCTGTTTCCTTAAATATAAGACTTTTTTAAAATTGATTTTTGCATTAATTATTTTTTACCAAAATATCCCTAATTAATTAACAATAAATTCATTCTCTCTCTTATAATGATTGAAGAAGAGTAGCACACAGTAATTAATGGATTTGGATCCTCCCCTTTTCACTAACTGTTAGAGATATGAGGAGCAACATGAAGACTAAGTCTTGGAGCTTGAAGAAGTTTTGTCTTTTACATGCCTAACTCTCTTGAGTGACATTTGTATTGATTGTTGTATTGCTTGTTGCATCTTAGTCTCTATCTTTTCATATGTACATCATGCATCATCATGTAGGAGTAAGAAGATTGTTTCTAAAGTTAGAAACTTTCTTCAGTGCATAGAAGTCTTATTTTAATCGATTACAAGGCTAATCTTAATCAATTACACAAGTGTTTGTAGCTTGCAAAGAGATTTTTGTATCGGTTTAATCAATTACAAGCTAATCATAATCAATTTCACAATTCAATTGAGACAATGAGTGGTTTTTCATGAGTTTCTACATTAATCGATTACCAGATAATCGTAATCGATTACTTTGTTCTTAAAAGTGTTCTCAAAAGTCATCAAAAACACTTTAATCGATTACATCAAGATTCTAATCGATTACATTGTTCTTGAAAGTTTTTCAGATTTTGGGAAGAACACTTTAATAGATTGAAATCATAAAATAATCAATTACATGGACTATTTAATCGATTCCAGGCGGTTATAATTGTTTTCTCTATAAATAACCAGCTTGTGTTCTCACTTTAACAACTTTTATGAAGAATAAAGAGAGAAGATTAAGTGCGTAGAAAAAGTGTGACTCACAACGTCTAAACTTTGTTTTTGAAGATCTCATGGTGAAAACTTAGTTGTGAATTTCTCTTAAGTTCAAGAAGACACACATTCACTCAAGCAAGGTTCTTGCATATGATTGATCAGGTTATGCCTTTCCTTGACTCTATTTTTCGTGTGTTTTTACACATTGTTAGCATATGCATAAATTTATGAAGGCAAGCTAGAATAAGTTTTTCTAGTTTGGGCTAAGGGTAGGTTTCTCTTAGGCTCTTATTGACAAACGACCTTAGGGTTGGGTGCCATAGTCTCTTTTTCTTGGGTAGCAACTGAGATTGATTGTGATTGCTTGTAAGAATTCTATATGCATAGTGAAAATCTAATTCGGGTTGGATTAGATAACTAGATTAACTTCTATAGAGATAAAGAGTGAACTAGTATAAAAATTGGTGTACATCGTCTCTTAATCTTATCTAAATCTTATCTTTCTTTCTCATTCTAGTCTTGATCAATTTACTGAAGGCTAAAGAAAATATATGTTTGAGAAAGAACTTTAACAAAAGATTTTGTGTTAAGGGTGATTGATTAAATATTTGTTTATCATAAGTTTGTGATACGATCCTTGGAAAAGAAGTTCCTTTTTAACTCAGGCTTTTTAAGTTTGATTTGATTTTGAAACCAATCCCCCCCCCCCTCTTGGTTTATGAATTCCATTATCTTTTTTCACGAACAAACAACAAGAGATGTCCTATTAAAAAGATCTTAATCGCTCATTTTTTGTAAAATAAAATTAATCTACGATTGAAATAAAAGTCACTAAAACTCATTGTTTGGTTATTCCCTCCCCTTCATGGGAAGGCAAGTCATTAGTGCATAGGAGTTTACTAGTGTGGTCCTGCACAAAACATAATTGAACCCCTTCATTTTATTCTTGCTCCTTTTTTTCCATAATCACCGTCGAAATCACCTTTCTACTTCTTGCTTGTGATATTGTGGTGCCTCAACTATCGTTGCTTTCACCTCAATAGCCTGCGCTACACAACACGGTGGCGGGGGCAATGTGACATCAAAGTACAAATGTAGGTGAAGAAGAAAGGACAAGATTTGAAGAGGATCACTACAATGACGTTGCTACTCCTATGCTCACGATAGTGGAATGTGATACGTGAAAGAAGAAAAGGAAGTGTTAATCTTCAGTGAATAACTAAGATTATTTAACATGGCCTCTCTTGTTGAAAGTAAAAATGAGAGGATCCAAATCATTAATTAATTAGGTGAAAATTAATTAAGTGAAATGAGAGAGATTATGAGTCCCAATAATTTTAAGGATAATTTTGGAAAAGTAATAAAAATTGCTAACAAATTAAATGTTATCGACTAAATTAACCAACTTTCTTAAAGGGTGTGAATAAGTAAAAAGATTCTTATGTTTAGGGACAAATTTTACATAAAAATTCATCAGAGCCAAACATAAAAATTATACGTGGTTTGGTTTGAATTTAATATTAAATCCAAACCAAACCAAACCAATCTTTTGCAGTTTGATTTGGATCGATTTTTGCAATTTTAACTAAAATAATCATTCTATTAAAATTTCTATATTTTTTCATCTTTTAAATAAATTATATCAAAGAAAATATATTAGCAAGAATCTATAAAACTTGTTAATATGTTTGACATTCTACAATAAAAATCTATCAAAATCTATTGAAATTCTATCCTTTAAGTACCTAATAGCCAAAATTAGATGTAGACATTATATTATATATTGTGTAATTAATAAATATTAATCTACATATGGCCAAGATCATCTATGTCAAATTTTGTCAAAATTAAAAAACAACAAGAAGGTAATCAAATGAGCCATATTTCATTCACATCCCACGCATAGAAAGTCATGCTATCTCTATGCGTCGTTGTGCACCGTTGTCCTTTGTTTCATGTTGAAGCTCAAATACTTTCATAGTCGGTGTCCACACGTGCTTTACATCCCACTCGTGTTGTAACGAGTTAGGTTCCACAATTTATTGCAAGATTCATCATATAAGCACCAAGTAAAGATTTCAATCCTCACTTGTCCCATCACACACAATTTCACATCGAGTATGCATTCATTAATCAAAGAACAACTCGGAGTAATCAATATCCTTGTGCTTTCTACCATCTATCATATCAATAGGCCATTATAGTCTTATGAAACTATTCACTATTCTCTGAGTTCCTCATCCTGATAATACTACTATTAATAAGCTATAGAATCTTATTTTATCACCACTATGTGTTCACATTTGCACATATTTGAAATTGCTTCCATATTTCTTCCACTTTGGGTCTTTTGTAATTGTTTTGCTTGTCTCACATTTAGGATCCACTTCTATTCGCCATGTCCACACTCCATGGCTTTGTAAGGTCATCCTCATAATCTCACTTGAAATCCAAGCTAATTTGTTATGTCTCCATCATTCCATACTTGATTTCTTCTAAATATTTAAAGTTATTTCATAATAACAATATAACACTACTATTGATAGAGGACTGAAGAGGAAACTTCAGGTTTTTATTTTAGAATAGTAGTATATTGTTAGACTATTGGCAAGCATACCAATGTCGTCGCAGGTTACATATTTTATAAAAGACATCGTCTCCACAGGGACTTGAGTTACTCAGCTTCTCCAAATAAAAGTAAACAGTTCAATATTTATGTACAAGTTTAATCGAAATATCATAGGTTTTACATAAATAACGAAAATAATAAAGTAACGGAATATGGAAAAAACAGAAACAACAGAATTAGTGTGTCGAAAATACGTAAAATTATGGAAACAATTAAAATAGATTTAATTAATTCAAGAAAGACGTGAGATTTGATTTCATCATTCATACCCTCAGTATCCTAATAAGATTAATATGTATGAATCATTTTCTAACATCACTGATGCTCACATTAAATCACCCCGAACCGATCCCTTGCATTCGAGAATCCTAAGAATATTTATCAAATATCGATCCCTCGCATATGAAATAAATATCTCAGCATTACAATCATAATCTCATGCTATTTGCAATCAAAACGTTATGCATTATTCCTAGCAACATAATGTAAAGAGTAAATTCATTTAGTTCAAATTCTAAGAGTACTTTCCAATCAAACTTAAAATCCAATTTAATGAAACTAGTGATCAAATAGAAACAAACATTACAAAAAGAATGATATTCTATATATATATATATATATATATATATATATATATATATATATATATATATATATATATATAATATCAAAAAAGATACATACGGGTATGAGGATTACATCAAATCCATTGGAGAAACTAGTCGATCATTGCATAGAGCACAAGATCAATAGAAGAAATGATGAAGGAGGTGATCCACGATCACAAATCTACAGCTCAACACCACTTTTCTCTCTTTTCTCTCAGCTCTTTGTGGTGTCTTTGAAAAAGATGGTGCTACTCACAAACCAAGAAGGGGGTGAATTGGTTTTCAAAACAAAACGAACTTTTAAAACTAGAGTTGCAAAAACTTCTTTTGTATGCATCGTATCACAAAACTTTCATAAACCGAACTCAATTAATACTGAATCAATCCACCCTTTATACAAAATCCTTCATTAAAGTTCTTTCTTTCACAAAGATATTGAATATCAAATATCGAATATCAATCCCTCTGGTTTGCACTTCCTCCTCTTCCTCTGATCTGCATGGCTTTTTATACAAAATGAGCCAAGAGGTGCTAGATCAACTCACCCAGGCAAGCTTTACTCTCCTAGGCAAGCTGGTTGCTTAAGGTTAAAGACATTATAGTCGTCCAAGTGAGTTGGTTGCTAGCCTAAGGCAAATGGTACTCTGAAATATTGCAAAAATGATCATTTTACCCTTCATCTTTGGCTTGGTTTCTGGATCTTACAAACAACCATCAAAACATAAGGAATGCATGGATGAATCTTCCATATTTAAACAAAAACATTAATAAATGTACAATATATAGAACAATTAGAGTTAAGGGAAGTTTATAAGAAAACTATTACAATCAAAACATAAGTGCTAACATTTTAATCCTAAAAATAACTACAATATGGAACTTATCATCTATGAAATTTGGGCTTTTTATTGGGCCTTTGTAATTGTCTTTAGTTTTATAAGCTAGCATGTTTGGCCCAAGTGCCAAATGGGCTTTGTTGTTAGGGATATAAATACAACTCTTAACATTTGTTAATTGAGATTTGGATGAAAATAGAAATTAGCTTTGTGCTAAGTGAGAGGGTCTTCTCTCTTGGTTCTTATGTAGAACTAAATCCTTATCAAAGAATTCATATTCTTTGTGGCATTGTTCCTTTTCATTTCTTGTCTCAATCCATTTTTCCCTTTTCTTGTACAACTTTTCCCTTACTTTTATCCAATTGAGATGCTGAATTTTTTATCCAAAAGGGGTTCTCATCATTTGATACTCACGGCAAGGGTTTCAACATCACTTTGTAAATATTGGTTCGTGAATTTTGTTGGAAATTGAATACATATGTCAGATTATGATTAGGAATTCAGTTGTTGTTTGGGTCACAAGTTGTTTGGTTGAGTCAAGTGTCGTACTGATTACAAGAATTAGATTTCCAATTTTTGCTTGTTCGCTCAATTTGGTGCCTCGATCCTGTAAATTTCTAAATTATGTGTTGTTTGGCATTGGAATTGAATTCAAGTAAGGTTCGGGTATTATGTGCACCAATTTTTATGCTGAAATCTTAATTCACTTTTTGTGTACGTCACTTTTTAGATTCCATATTTGATCTTTATTCTTGATGATTGCATCATGTTTATTTTATTTGTTGCCTGTGTTTCTGTGTCAATTTAGTACTTTCCTATATGTTTGCATCAAAGTTCATTTGTGCTAAATCCTAATTTTGCCAATTGTGAATTGGTTTTGTGCATCACTTTATCCCCTATTTGTGTGTCAATTTATTCCTTATTCTTATTCGGTGCACTTGAAATTTGAGTGAAATTCAGGAATTTGTGGTCATTATGTTCATGTTTTGTTATTGAGAGACTTGTGGCAAAACCTTTTTATTTGATCCATAAAAATGAGTTTGAGTGAATGAGGGTGTTTTTCATAAATACCAAAAAGTTTGAGCACTTAGCAATAAAAAAGAAGAAAAAATTACTGATGCAGAAGTGACAAAAAAAGTGAAAATTTATATTTTAAAAAAATTGCCCAATACAACCAATTTCTTCTACACCTTTGCTTGGTTCCTTCATTTTCATACAATTTATGCCATTTTTTTTCTCTTGATCATACTATCTCTTAATATTTTGAGATTCTTGTTTTTGGTGTTGCTCTTATTCTCAGTCTTCTTCTTGTCTTTTTTAGCATTTCATTTGAGTTTTCTTTCATTGCTTGTCTTTTAAATTTTCATGGATTTGTCTTTAAGTTATCCCTTTTCTTAGAACTCTTAAGTTGAGCTTGAAATTCGGTACATCTTTCATATTTAATACTTTCTTCATTTGGGTTTTGGAACATGAGTGGACATTGAGTGAAACACTGAGTGGTGAGGTCCATATTTCTATTATTTGTGCTAACCATTTTGTGCATGAATGTACTGTTCATCTTATCATAAAATTGATGGAGGTTATGGGAAATATGAAGGAGAAAGAAGGCTTAGGAGACATGGGAGAGGGAGATATAGAAGAGGAGATAGAGAGGAGAAAATACTAGAGTAGATAGTATGGAAAGGGAGAAACTTAAAATTCCTTATTTTTAAATGAAACGTCACCCGAAGGCATCTCTTGAGTGGGAGGTGAAAGTTGGGCAAATCTTTGCATGTCATAAGTATAGTGAAGGGAAGAAGAATAGGTTGGCTACCTTGGAGTTTGATGATAAAGCAATTGTATGGTAGGAGCTTGAGAAGATTACAAGAGGAAAGATAAGGAAGCCTGAGATAGCAACTTGGCAAGAAATGAATGAGTTTATATGGAAGACATTCTTACCACCATCTTATGAGAGAGATGCTTATGACAAGATACAAAGCCTCACACAAGGTATCAAGAGCATTAATGAGTATCATAAAGAGATGACAATGACTATGAGGAAAGCCAATGTACAAGAGCCTAAAGCTTCCATGGCAAGGTTCCTACGTGGGCTTAATAAAGACATTCAATGCATTATGAAGTTGCAACACTATCAGAGCTGGAGGATCTAGTGCATCAAGCCAAAAAAATGGAGAGATAACCTGAGAAGAGACATTCCTACAAGAAAATCTTACACTATGAGACTTCTAGTGGTAAGGACAAGTCCAAGAAGGAGGGATCTCCCTCACCTAAGCAACTAGGTTCAAAGTCTCCAAGTGGTAAACATGTTCCTAACCCAAGGAGTAGTTCAATTTAATATTTTAAATGCTTGGGTAAAGGTCATGTTGCATTACATTGTTGAAACAAGAAAATCAAAGTCTTGAGGGACAATGAGGTTATCACTAGTGAGTTGGCTTATATTAGCTCATCTAATATCTCTAGTGACAATGATAGTGGATATGGTACCAACCCTGTAGATGATGAATTGATGATGTGTAGGAGGTTGTTGGGTATCCAATGTAAGGATAGGGATAAAATTCAAAAGTAGAACATATTTCAAACTAGATTATTGGTTCTTTGGAATGTATGTTCTTTGATTATTGATAGGGGTAGTTGCATTAATGAGGCCAACACAAGGTTGGTTAGCAAACTATACCTTAAAACCACACAACACCTTAAATCTTATTGCTTGAAGTGGCTAATTCTTTCTTCTATGTTGAATGATGAGCCTAATTCTTATTGTAATTCTGTTTGCTAAGCTAATCAGGAAAAGTCTTTTGTTTTGATGCCTAAAGAAGAATTGTTCATCAAGGATGGGCAAGGCTATCTGGAGAAGAGGTAGATGGACATGAGGATCAAAGGCGACCATTGGGAGAAGAATATTTTTAATTATTTCATCCCTAGGTCTAATGTTTTCATTGATATGCAACATGTGTTAATGCATGATTACATTTTTTTCATTCTGTTTTAGGTCATGTTACATTTTGTGTGCCTAAATCCTTAATGCATGATTCATTAATTAGAGGAATTCATCATGAGAGCGTAATGTTGCATGAAAATTGCTTTGAAACTTACATGGAACATGAAACACTCAGGTGTTTTGATAAATGGATTGTGCATAAAAGGGATAAATCTAAAAATTTTGTGCATAGTTTGAAAATGTCATTCCTTGTTCATAACTTTCATTGGATTCACTTGGTTGTGTAATTTGTGCTACAACTTCCAAAATCAAATAGAGTAAGTTATTTAATTGCATTGTTGTTTGATGATTTCTTTAGGTTTGTCTTTCATCCAGGAGGATGGATCGATATTAAAGAGCTGAATTTGAGGTCGAATTCTCTTTAAGAAGGAGGGTATGATAGAGGACTGAGGAGGAGACTTCAACTTTTTCTTTTAGAATAAGAGTCTATATAATTTGGGCCTCTGTAATTGGCTTTAGTTTTATAAGATAGCATATTGGGCCCAAGTGCCAAATGGGAATTGTTAGTTAGGGATATAAATAAAACTCTTAACTTTTGTGAACTGAGATTTGGATGAAATAAAAAATTAGCTTGTGCTAAAGTGAGAGGATGTTCTCTCTTGATTCTTGTGTGAAATCCTAAATTCTTATCAAAGAATTCTTATTCTTTGTGGGGAATTTTCCCCAACTTATCAATCCCTAGGGATTTTGGTGTTGTTCCTTTTCATTTCTTGTCTCGATCCATTTCTCCCTTTTCTTCTACAAAATTTTCCATG
This sequence comes from Glycine max, assembly GCF_000004515.6. Lineage (NCBI taxonomy): Eukaryota > Viridiplantae > Streptophyta > Magnoliopsida > Fabales > Fabaceae > Glycine > Glycine max. Next base: position 40,049,107 of record NC_038250.2, read on the forward strand.
ACTTTTTTAAATCCAATTAAGATGATGAATTTGTGATCCGAAAGGGGTTCTCATCAATTATCCTCCTATAACATGATCCCTTAATCAAACTCATCTTTTAATTAGCATTTAGAGGTTAGACCACAACCCTGAAGTTTCATTATTTAATGCACACAATACGAAAAACCAAAAAGTGCATACGGAAGTTTAAAACAATAGTCTTCTTGAGGTTCTTGACCTTATCACAAAAAAAATAGCATAGAATATATCATAAAGACAATGACATTAAATTTATGGAGTTCATTTCACCCAAATTCAAGAACATAGAGTTCATGCATAACAAAAATATAATAATAATGTCCATATCAACAATATTAACCTCATAGATTTCATAAACTACCATACTAGAACATAATATTCATGCATGGCAATATTACAATTATAGAAATAGCCTTCATATCATCAAAAACATCATGTTACCATAATAGTAGAATTATAGAATTAACCTCAATGTCACCAATAACATACCATATCAACACAATAATAGAATAATAAGATTAGTCTCAATACCATCAATAGAGCATATATAATGTCATGTCTCCATAATTATAAGACCATATGATTCATACATCAATCCATAGCTTCACCCCAAGTCATAAAGGCATAGAAACAATTACTTCAATAATAAATCTTTATTCAATTACCTCTTCATAATTTATCACTTTTCCTAATGAACTTTCATATTGACTTCTCATAATTTCAATGTCACTTAACATTATTCAATGAGCATTATGAGTCTAGTTCATGGAATAATATCACAATGAGTAAAAGTCTACCTAATTAGAAATAAACCAAATAGTAACACATACCATTTTTGTCATAACATAGTAACACATTTTTATAAAATTAATAACTCATTCATTTCTCTATAGAATTTTATGAAACTTGTCAATATACAAATTTTTATGTATCTATTTTCGAAATTGGGTTCACACATACTCATAGGATCACCCCATAAAAAGAAATAATCATTTCACTCTTACATGTTCCAGCAAAATAATAACAAAGTCTCCCCAACACATGTGTTGATATGGAGGGTAATTAAAAAATAAAAGTTTAAAATAGAGGGATTTTTCTTAAATAACTGTACAATTAGTTTTAAAATATAATTTTAGTTTAAAAATTTGGAGACTAATTAAAGTGTCTAATTATATGATGTAGAATAATTAAAATAAGTTAGAATTGTAACACCCTGAAAAATTACAACTTAGACCAATAGAGAAAACTTTGTGTTGTGTGATTTGTGCATGTATGGATTTAATTTCAGTGATTATACATTTTTAATCATAGAATTTAGTGCTATGTATATATATGTATGTATGTGATTGGTTTAGTGAAGCTTAGCTGAAAAATAGAAACTGTCTGAGTTAGATTTCTATTTGTGAAAGAATTGTACTATGCACTGAGTCGCAGTGTAATTTGTCTACGTGTAAGTAAATTTTGTGCAAGGTCCACTATAAGTAAACACATCCCAAGGGAGGTTAGCACAATAATATAGGAAGTTAGCACACTAGTCTAGAAGATTGGGATAAGATTTACCAGTTTTAACAAAAGCAATATTTACCATTTTTGTTTAAGTCTACTTTAGCCATTTCTGGTTAAAAATTTATAAGGCAAAATACCCATAGACGGCATGGAATGGCACATTGAGCATGGCTATCAAATAGTCATTCATCTTGTCAACTTAATCTTGCCGACTTAAAACCTTAAGCCTTATTTGCTTGTTTCTCCAAAAACCAAACTTAGAACCCTTCATTCTCCATCATTGCACAAGTTCATCAAGAGGAGAGAAGTCCATTTCTTCTTCTTCTAAACTTCATACAAGTGGTCTTGAGGCTTCTTCTCCTAAAGCCTTAGTAAGAGTCTCTTAATCTTCCTTTTCTTCTTGTTTCCTCACCATTTTTTTGCAAGCTCTCATTCTTGGTTCCAAATTTTATTTATTTTTTATTCATCCTTTGAAGCTTGAGACATCTAGATCTAAGTATTTGTTCATCTGAGCAATTCGTGCAAGTTTTATCACGGTAAGGGGGATGTTTCCACCTCTTGAATCCTGATCTTGTTATCTTTAGAAGCTAGACTTCATTGCATGTTCTTTCGATGTTACAAACTTGTAGCTACTTCCTTGGCTGGATCTGTGTAATATGCTGTTTTTATAGAAATTATAAGGTTAAAAATGAGTTCCTTGGGTGTCAAAACTCATGGTTAGCCTTAAATTTCACCTAAATTAGAGTTTTCTAGTAAAAGTTATGTACAAAACAAGTTTAAGGGAAGTTTTTGGGATTAAATCTATCACGAAAATAAAGTGGTTGTTATGGCCATATAGACTATTTTTATTAAAGTTTTGACTTCAAAAATGAGGTTTTTAGGTGTGAAAATATAGGGTAGCATATAAAATTTATGAAAAACCAATTTCGGAACACTTAGAAATTTAAAAATAAGTTTAAGAGTGAAACAGAGCAACAACTTGATATTGGAAATTAGATTACTTAATTTGGTTTTATTAAGACTAAAAATGGATTTAGAACAAAATTACTGTGAACTTATAAGCTAGGGAAAGTGTTAAGGAGCCCTGAGAACCGATCTAGGATCCACTGTGAACTTATAAGCTAAGACAAACAAAATTACTAAACCCATGAGGATTAACTTGTATTAATTCTCTAATTTGTAATTCGATGTTGTATGCAATGTTAGTGAATTGTATGATCAATGTTGAAATTAATTGTAATTGTTCTATGATAGTTATTCTTATGCCTCAAGATGTTACGAATACAGTTAATGTGTTTGTTGAGATATAAGTTGAATGTCATGTTCAATGTTGATATTGATTATATGGATGTCCAATGACTATTGTTATGCTTTAAGTCAATATATTTCCTACTAGTGTGACTGCTAAGATATGAATGAATGATGAAATTTTATTATTGCTTATGAATGCTTAAGACCAAGAGAGTGTGAACTCTAACACTTGTATCTATGGTGTGTGATTTATATTTCTACAATATATTGATATTTTCTTGTATGTGCTTTTGTCTGAGTCCAGGGGTGTCCGACCCTCGGCAAATTGTTTGTTATAATTTTGGGATGTTGAAAATATAGTGAACCATGTTGCCGAATTTTTTGATAAATTTGTGTGAAAAGTGATTCCTATCACTTGAGGGCCCTATAATGAGAGTAGTATGTAGGCTTGAGCCTTTCGTCTCTCTCTGCTTATGTATGAATGTTTGTTTTGTGTGATGTACATGACATAAGGGCTATGCATGCAATGCAACAAAAAGATGCAAGAAAAATGAAGGAAGAGTAAGGATCCATTAGTTTTGTCCCATATGTGAGATGACATGTTTTGTTGTTAGCTTTCATCTATGAGATGGTGTGGTTATGGTTAGATTCCATCTATGAGATAGTGAGGTATGTGATCATGGTCCATCTGAGAGGCGGTGACGCATATGGTTACGTTCCATCCGTGAGATGGTGCTGCATGTGGTTATGATCCATCTGTGAGATGGTGATGCATGTGGTTATGTTCCATCTGTGAGATAGTGAGATTTATGTTGAAAAATGGATGATTTACATGGTACACTGGGGTATAGTGGACGGAGAGGTTCGAGGAACCTTGGGGAATTAGCGAGTGGTGACTACCTGGCATTTGGTTCACAGACCTTATTTTCATACTCCTGATGGGCTCCAAGACTATACTTTTTGGAGCTGGAAGCTTAGGGATCAATATACATTGCACCCATATGCGGCGATCACTCCTAACTATCATCCATGTGGTTGTGTAAGACTATCAACACTTGGGAGGCTTGGTGGCATTGTTGGGCCCTATTACGTGTCGAGTGTGGCATTCAGTTGTGTCCAATGTGATTATTAATGATGCGAAGTGTAGAAGTTTCTATGTCAAGAGTGATAGTTATGCGCTCTAGGGCATCGAGAGTGTTGTTTTGCCTAGAAAAACCACACACCATGGTTATGTAAGTTGTATGCATTGTATGTTGTTTGTGGCGTTTGAGGAGCGAAGGACTCACCCCTACAACCAACAACTTTCAAATATCAACGTTAGAGGAGACCATGATGATCTCATGCTTACAGAGATAGAGGAGTAAAAAGAGTTGTTGTTGGAGTTATAGTTTTCATCTAAGGAGGATGAGGATGATCCTTCTGAGGATTTGTCTTAGATACAGTTTGATACTTTGAGTCGAGTAGATGTCTGCTCTGAGACCTAGGTTTTCTTTTGGATGTATCTATTTTAGATTTGGGAGTACCTAGGTCCAGATAGTCATATTTGTTATAGATTTACATGTTATATTTACTTTTAGACATTTATGGGTTGTAATTACATTTTATTTTTCCTGTGACATGGTACTATGGTACTTTTTATTTATGTATGGAGACTATGTTACTTTATATCCACATTTATTTAATTTGATGTAAAAAATTATAGTTTTCCAAATGAAGCTTTTATAATAAAAAATATAGACATGTTTTACCAATTGAAAGTAGAAATTAAAATTAGTGTTACGTATTTCGAAAATGAATTAAATAAAAAGTTTTTAAGCAATATCTTTGGACTAGAAATTGAGGTGTTATTGATGCAAGCTCCATTAGAGCTTGTAGGCCTAGGATCTTCTTCATCAATGGATTCCTTTGCTTTTTGGAAGATAAATGGCAGCGGAATGGAGAAGGAAGAGAGAGAGAAGACGCCACTTCAAGGAGAAGATGAGTCAAGAAGAAGCTCACCACCATAGGAGGCCATGGATAAGAGTTTGGAGGAAGAAGGAGATGAATGAAGGGAGAGGGAGAGAAGAGCACGAAATTTTGTGCTCAAAAAGAGCTCTGAAATCTGAAGTTAATATTCAAATGATCAAAGTTGAAGAAAATGCACACACATGACCTCTATTTATAGCCTAAGTGTCACACAAAATTGGAGGGAAATTCAAATTTCACTTGAATTTGAAATTGAATTTGTGGAGCCAAACTTTGGAGCCAAAATTTCAGTAATTATGATTAGTGAATTTTAGTTATGGTTCAGCCCACTAATCCAAGATCAATTCCAAGATTCTCCACTAAGTCTGCTTAGGTGTCATGAGGCATGAAAAGCATGAAGGACATGCACAAAGTGTGACTATATGATGTGGCAATGGGGTGTAGTAAGCAAATGCTCACCTCCCCCTCTAAAATTTAATTGGATTGGGCTTCTACCAATTCAATTAAATTTATTTCCAACCACACACATCAAATATCCACTTAGTGCATGTGAAATTGCAAAACTACCCCTAATACAAAAACTAGTCTAGGTGCCCTAAAATACAAGGGCTGAAAAATCCTATATTTCTAGGGTACCCTACCTACATTATGGAGCCCTAAATACAAGACCCAAAATTAATGAAACCTTATTCTAATATGTGCAAAGATAAGTGGGCTCGTACTTAGCCCATGGGCCCGAAATCTACCCTAAGGCTCATAAGAACCCTAGGGTCTTCTCTTGCATCTCTGGCCCAATCTACTTGGAGTTTTCTATCCAATGCCCTTGCGGGGTAGGATTGCATCAGTTATGGTCATCACTATTATTTTTTATAGTAATATCTCTCAATTCCTATAGTCAAAGTTTTGGGATGTTACCTTGAATACCCCTAACTTCAAGGTAGTCATTATATATAGAGAGGTTTGCTAATATCCACACTCCTCTTTTTTAGTTGGAGTGCATTAAATAAAAAATATCATTATTTTTTAAAGCATATTATAGCAATTCAATATTTAATTTAATGTTTAAAATTAAACAAATTCTATTTTTCTCTCCTCTTACATCGGCAACTATCACAGTAAAAACACAAATGCTAGGCAAGAGCAACGTTCTCTTCCTCCTAAGTCAATAATTTAATCTAATTTTATTGCAATGGTGTTTTTTCACTTTAGTGGAATATGTTGTCATGCGACAAAAAAATATGTTTTGCAATGGTGTGTTTTTTTTTTTGGCTTTTTATCCCATGTAACAAAAGAAAAAAAATGTTCTATCATGGGAGAGTGCAAGCAAAGAGAGTGACACAGTCATGGAGAAAACAGTTCCAACATATAATGTTGGTTGGGTGATTAAGAAAAAAAATAAAAGATAAAAATTGTGGGTTCAGAAATTAAAAAAAAAAAGGAAAGATTTCATATTTGATACATTTTATTAACACTACTAGAAAATAGGTTTTTTACATCGGTTATTAAGGTATCAACGTTAACATCAATTGTTTAAAAACCAATGTTGTTTTCTTCTCACCAAAATCGGTTTTCAGAAAAACCGATGTTGTTTTACAGTTTTTTAATATCTTATTTGTTTTTTTAATTACCAACCTATAATTAATTCATAACACAACTTATCATTCAAAGTTGTAAAAAAACACATAAAATTAGTCATGCAACAAAAGTTATAAACAAAGTATATCAATATATCATGCACCAAGAGTAGTTATAAACATTTATAAACAAAATATACCATAAATGTGTTCAACATGTTCCAATATTTCTCACAAAATAATTTATAAACAAAAATTTACAAATTGATAATATTAGAGTAGTAATGTACTTTAATTACAAACAAAGGCAAAATAAAACGAAGTTAGAAGTTCTATCTGGGGACTCAAATATAATTTGAGTTTCAGGAAGCAAATTCTGTGATTATGCAAAATTCCTCTATCCATTTTCAATTTTTGTTGTCTTCCTATGATGATTATAAACTATCATACACTCTGTAGTCCATTTCAAGTTCAGATAGTGAATCTTATAGCTTTCATATGTGAGTACATGGTACTCGGCACATCTTGAAATTAACATGAAATTCATATTAGATATCTATATGATTTTAAAATTTGACATACAGAGGAGTGTTTAATTACTTACCAAATTGCTACAAGTCATTTTGTACTCAGTCGGAGGACTTTAAAAGTGACTGAGTTAGGAACTTGGGTGGTACAAGGAGTGCCATTTAGGATAAGCTTTTGGTCTAGAGGTGCTTTTGAAGATGGTGAGGAGGAAAACACTCAGTTCATAGTGGGTTAAGGTCACCTGATGATTTCTTGTGAGCCTATATAACTATCTAAGTTTTGTCCATCCAGCAAGTAGAGTTGGGCTCACCAAATTTTGGTTATATGTATTAGAGTGCATGTTGCCACTAGAGTGTAGCAGATGCCAAGTAAGCTCTAGTTCATCCTTACATCTTACAACAAATGACCTACTGACTTCGTCGTAAGGCTACATTTAACAAGCAAAGTAATATAAGCAAAAGTGTTATATCATGTCATGTTTATTTGAGAATAGTGTTGAAATTTCTAACCTGGTCCATAACATGAACAGTGTTGAATATTTCCTCTTCTTTTTTGTTAATCTTCACCATTGTGTTAGTCATTTCCTTCCAGTTTTGTTGATGTTCATCCAGCGTTTCTAAACTCCATTTACAATATAAACATGACATTAAGTACATTTTGTCAAACAATAATGAGGAACCAGAACTATGCTTATCTAGGAACCAGAACCATCCAAACAAACAAGAATGAGGCCTACACTGTCAAAAACAACCAAAACCAGAACCATGAAAACAACCAAAACACCAATAAATCTGCAAAACAAACAGAATAGACAATAATTTCACTGAAAATTGCGAAGTTCTCTTGTTATGGAGGAACCAAAACCATGCAACATTTCCTCTCATATTTCCTCTGATATTTTACCAAAACCAGAACCAGAAACAGAAATGTGCCACCAAAGCCTATTTTCTAGTAGTGTGTACATGAAGCTACTACCATATGCATAACCCACAAGGCCACAACTATATACAAAAGGATGCATTACCATAGCTTAAAAACATAAGAATAATTTAACTTCCAGGTGCATAACCGTAAACCAAGCAAAAATAAAAATAAAAAACAGCAACAATATTGTAGCTTACGAACACAAGCTTCATTAGAGAATCACAAATTCACCTCATGAGGGTTTAGTAGCATTTAGCACCATTATCAATTTCAGAGAGCACATTTTCAAACACAAAGCAAAGGCGTTGCTCGGATAGGGCTAACCCGGGGAGGAAGTTGCGAGGGCACAGGCCCTAAAACCAAATACGGCTTCTTTGTCGTGAGGTATTGAAAAGACGAAACAACGATGGCGTCGCAGCAGAATGCGGGTTGAGGTGGTGACGGTGTCGCAACAGAATGCGAGTTAGAGTCGTGAGGGAGAGGACCATCGCGAGACCAAACGAGTAAGAGTGAGAGTAGAGTTGAAGCGCTAGAAGCATGAAAAAATAATTTAAAAAAGATAATACAACGTTAATTTTTCCAAAAACCGATGTTAATGTGACTTTGTTAACATCGGTTTTTGGAAAAATCGATGTTAACGAAGTCACTACACTCAAGTTAACATCGACTTTCTAAAAAACTGATGTTAACCAACTCATGTTAACATCGATTTATGGAAAACTGATGCTAACCAAGTCACATTAATATTGGTTTTGGTTTTTCAGAGAATCGATGTTAATAAGTCACATTATTTACGATTATGTCACCACGTTTTCATTTACATCAATTTTTTATAAAACCGATGTTATTCTAACGATGTTAAAAGTAAATTTTCTAGTAGTATAACCAAAAACTATCAAACTGTAATCATTAATATTTATCGATAAATAATTGAGAAAAAGATCCAATAATAGTGGGTGATAAATGGGAGATGAGAGAGAAATACTTTCTGTTTTTAATATTTTTTTTAAGAAAAAACTAAATATATCATTATTATAAAATCCTCAAAGTAAATTTATAAAACCAAAAGTTTATTGGATTTTTTGTACAATTTTTTTGATCAAGATTGCTAACACACATAAGTAACTTTATAAGAGTTACACTCTATCATATCTTTACTATTTAATTTTTTAAAATTTAATGATCTTAACAAGTACTTAATTTTAATCATTAAATTAAAAAAAAAATGTTATAATCAATGTCTTTACCGCATTGGTTAAAAAACTAAAAGGAAAAAAATTATTAGGATATGTAGAATTATCTTATTCATAACTTTTTTTTTTCGGTTTTCCTATAATATACATAATAAATACTTTTTTCTTTTAAAAAAATAATGAATAACGAAGATAGAAAGAAGGAATAACTTGATCGTCTCTGTATATATGTATGTAAAGAGATAATTTTAGTTAGAAACGCATTGTCTTAAAAATTTGGTAAAAAAAAGCGATAGACCTGCATGTGCGATACCTTGAGAAGCCTAGCTCAAGTTAAGATCTCTTTGAACGTTTTAGATTCTCCAAACGAACTCAGCATCGATGAGGTGATTATCTGTCTCATAGTAAAAAATCATTAATTGAATTGAAAAAGAATAAAAAAGATGGCCAACTCCTAAATGGTTTCCACAATCCGTTCAAAAGATCCTATGCAAGCAATGCGTTGCTCGTTGGACTTTAAACCCACGCATGATAAACCAGATGCGCTCCCCATTTTGAACAACTATAACAAGAATCAAATGATGCACATGATATGCTTTTGCGTGTTGTATTAATGTGGCAAAATATCAATCCAAGTGTAATAAGATCACTGTAATTTCATTACTGTGATAGCAACGCCAACGAAAGTATATATTGATCCAACCTTTTTTTCAACCAATATCATTAAATGGTTATAATGCATATTAAATAGTGATACTAGCCTAACGTCACTATGCAGTTGTAAAATTTGGGAAGTGGGCCAAGAGAGAAGTTGAATATATTTTAGTTTAATTTTGTCATGACATGTTATTCCGAGTTTACTTCACTCCAAATAACAATCCATTAGAGTAATTTGAGTGTTAGATCTCATTTTGAAATTATAAATCACATTTTTGTAAGTCTTTGTATGTCACATCATTTTGAAAATCTCTTTTATTTTTTTCTCAAAATAGATTCTACTTTTTAATATTTTGTTTAAAATTAATTTTCAAATAAATTTGAAATTAATTATGTAAATTGTAATTATTAAACAACTAACAATAAATTTAATTTAGTAATATTAAGAAATAAAAATTTAATAATTTAAATGTTTAATTATGACTACATTTTAAACTATCGAAAAGTACATAACAACTAGTTTCACAACGATTAGTTTTGTCATGGTTACTTTTATAACGACTAATATCACAACGACTGTTTTTTGAACTGTTAGTTACATAATTAAAAAATAATTAACATAAAATTAAGTTTCAACATGAATAATAATTGAAACGATTTTGAGAATTTTCAATCGAAGGAACCATTTTATAATTTTGAAATAAATTGCAATAGGATTGCCAATGAAATTAATTTGGATCCATTAAGAATGAAACTAAACCAAGAGATTGTTTGATTGAGATTGTGAAATAGAGATTAAGAAATATGAGAATGGGAATTGATGTGCAAAATGTGGCCACCAATGAGACTATTTATAGTGATTTTGATGTGTAAATTTTACAATAATTCAGTATAAAAATTTTAAAAAATTACAAGCAATAGTTACAATACTTATTGATTGACAATCAACATTTAAAAATGTATAGCAAACGATACCTACTTGACAAGAAACTAGTAAAAAAAAATGACACACCTTACTCCTTACAATTTCTTTCTCTTCCATGAGAACCATCCTTCCCCCTCCCCCTTATAGTTTCCTTTTTTCTCTCTTCTCTTCCCAACCTCTGATCCAATCCCACCCCAACTTCCTACTTTTTGTTCCGCACTCCACGTTCCTCCAACTTCCTTGCCTACCCCCTTCCACCCCAAACCCATCCTCACTTTCTTATTCTATTTTTTTTCCAAACCGTGGAGCCATAGCCTAACTTTTTCCTTGTGAAATCATGCAACCCCACCGTTGCAGACCCACAACAGTACATCTTCATTGTAGATTGCACTGATCTTCAACAAGGAGCACACGATCTTGTCTCCATGCTTTCGGATCTCACAAAAATCACATGGATCTAAATTTATTTTGGTGGTTGTTGTGTTTGATGTGAAATTATTGTTGTTGTTTTGATGTGTTGTGTTCCATTCTTCCTCCCCTCTTCATTTAGTTGGTTCCCACTCAAAGTCGTTAGGGAGAGAGATTAAAAATAATTTTTATTGTGTCAAGAATGGATCTTCAAAGATCTTGTGGAAAAATCAATCTCCCATCATGGAGATCTCTATTTTTGCTCTAGTGGGAGTTCTTTGCAAGAATGGTTCTTGCACATAAGATCATGTTCCAAGAACCCCTATTAAAAATGCCCTTAGTGATTCTTTAATATAGAATGATGATAGGATCGTGAAATAATCTGTTATTTAATAATATCTACATACCTCAAAAGAAAAAAAATACTCGACCATATACTTACCTATTGTATTTGAGATATGGGTGGCGAATGAATTAGATGAATTTTGAATTGTCAAATAAATTGGTTGATCGATAAGTCAAAAATAAATTTCTATTTTTTAATAACAATATCTAATATAATAATCAAAGTCATTTGTAACTCATTTTGTAGATATGCGTCTATTGAGTCACTTAATACTTTTTTTTGTGCAAAATTACTATTTTTTCCCTCTGATTTACTTTGAAATTTGATTTTATCTTCTAATTTTTAAATAGTTCAAGTTGGTCCTATAACTTTCAAAATTGATTCGTTTAAGTCCTTCCGTCCAAAATAAGGCTAACATTATTAAAGTAGTACACACTTGTTGCTTTTACACATTTTGTGACTTTTTTTTTCTAAGATAAAAGCTCTTATCATTTCATTTAATATAATAGTATCAATACAAACATGACTAAAATCAAAAGAGTGAGGACTAGCAGAAAGATCTAGATGCTTTTGGCAAGCAATGAACAACAAGATTAGCTTGTCTATGAATGAATTATGTCTGATAATTGATTAAAGAGTTCTTGTTGTCAAGGCATTGTCTTAGTCTATCTCTAGCTTTGTTATTCGCAAAATTCTTTATGTTTATTGCCTCCATGTTTGCTTTGCAAGCTAACTCCACAATAACATTTGCCAATTGCGAATTTGATATCCACTTGAGAGCTGTTAGACTAGCCACTACTTTTGCTTCTTGAGGTGTCGGATCTCCTTGATAGACTTGAGGTCTTGCAGCAATAAACCTCCCTCCAGAGTCCTTCATACAAGCTAAAACACTAAAATTGATTGTGTCTTTGAACACTGTTGCATCTACATTGCATTTCATGCAAAGGTCTGTAGATGGAGTCCAAGTCGAGTTACTTCTGTTGGGGGGCGCTTGATGCATATGGGATCGAGATTCCTTGCAATGAACTAGTTTGTAGTCTCAAAGGTAGTGTAAAGCAAGTTGTGCCAAAACATGGGTGGGCTTTTGGATACCTTTCTAGAGCTTCTCTTTCCTTTGTCTCTAAATACACCAAGTGAAGGCAACAAAATTTGTCAATATTGGAGCCACTAAAGGATTTGAGGATAGGGAAAAATAAGCCCTTTCATGTCATCAAAGTTGTTGGACTGATAAACATCAAATATACCTGATTTCCATATGCATTTTGTGACGTTTATTTGTCATTTTAGTTGACTTTAGGCATTGTTTTGAATCAAATTATTTTTAAATTTAACTTTTACTTTGTCTTAGGTAGAATTTTATGTTTTAGTTATTTTTAATGATTTTTTTATAGTTTATCAACAAAAACAAGACATTTTGTAGAGCTCCAGAGGCCTAAAATTAGCAGAAAGTTCTAGAAGGAGAAATTAAAAAAATTGAATATAAAAGCTAGGAAAATCAACTAGATATTCTTCAAGGATAAATCAGCTAAAGAAGAAGATAATTACTTGAATTAATTAGAGATATTATTTGTTTGTAATTTCTTGTGATTATCTCCTTAATTAAACCTAGTTACAATTCTATAAATCGGAGGCTAGACATTCGTTGTAATGATGTAGAAGTTCCGAGCAGTTCTTAGAATTATATTTTAGACTTCCACCTATTAGACACCACCATTATTCCATTAGACACTCTAGGTTTCTTGGTATTATTTTTATTTGTGCAATTTCTTCCACCAAGGAGAGGAAAGGATGAACCTTGTTTCATTTTAATTCTATTAATTCAATACTTCATCTTGAGTTCTTTATTTTTTCGTGCTTAATGCTTTTATTTAATTGGTCATCTTATAGATGAATTCAGAAATTGACTTACGCTTTGTCGAGCCTTGTTGAAACCTGAACATGAATCAAGTTCTTAATTGGGATTATCTCTAGGAATAGAATAATCTTAGTAAAACCTCGCTAATTCTCGACCACTAATGTTGATTGCTTGTGTTAGTATGTCCAAGGAATTTGGTATCAGACAAGTAGTTTAGAATCTACGACCATGTGAGAGGGGTAGAATACATTAGTGAATTGGGGATGAGCAAGATAGATGAGTAGAGAATTGTGAAGTTATAGTAGATCGAGTGAATTCTAAGTCAAAGCCTAAACATTCATTGATCAAGATCAACGTCACCATCCAAGTCTAGTATTTCTATCTCTACTTAATTATTTTATTTTCATCTAATTTTTTTTGCAATTTATTTCATGTCATTTATTTTGTGACAATCACAAAACAAAAATACAAAAACCTAGTTCTTAGTTAAATAATTGCATAAAATTCATCCTTTATTCCTTTAGAAGACTACTTGTATGATAACTCAATTACTACATCATGATTGAGTTACACTTGGCCTATAAGTTGAATCTAACATGAAATAAAACCCTAACATGGACAGAGGTTAAAGAAGTTGCCATAAACCCAATTCCATCCAATGTTTGCTTGACTACAATCCATGAATATATGCCAATTGGTTTCAATGCAATCATCACAAAATGGGCACGTTAAAGGGAAAGTAACTCCTCTTAATGAGAGGCTCCATCTTGAAGGGATCACATTTCTAGCTATTCTTGAAAGAAAAAGCTTCATTTTATGAGGGGCTTTCAGCCGCCATAAACAATTCCAGATACCATCTTCTTTTAAGTGTGCATTGTGAATCATGTTCTCCATAATGTGGTAATAGGCAAACCTTATGGAAAAACACCATTCTTTCTTAGCTTCCATGTAACTTTGTCTTATGAATGATCTAGGAAAATTGGCATTGCTAGGATATTTTGGGCATCAATAAGAAGGAAAATCTCATGGATTAGATTATAATTCCATGCAACTTGAGAATTTTCCAGCAAATCATTAACATTTAAATTTTCAAGACCATTTGGAAGAGGTGTTCGAACATAAGAATTCTCAGGTGAACAAAGCCAAGGATCATTCCAAACATTCACTGATTTACCATCACCCAATCTCCATCTAGTGCCTTATTTGACTAATGCCCATAAATTGTGGATGCTCGCCATGGAAAACTTGGTTTGTGCCCTACATTTGAACCTAAAAAATCCCCCTTTGGAAAATATTTAGCTTTAAAGACTCGTGTAGCAATACATCAGGGTTAGATATCAATTTCCAACCTTGCTTCCCTAGAATTGCCAAATTAAAAGCCAAAAGATATCTAAAGCTCATACCTCTATGCTTTTTTCTTATTGATAGATGTTCCCATAAGAGCCAATTGATCATTTTATTGTTATTTATGTTTGAACCCCATAAGAAATAGTTCATCATCCTCTGAATCTCCTCTTGGAGGGTGGGAGGAATGCGAAAAGTGCTCATGCAATATGAAGGAATTTCTTGAGCAATTGATTTGACGAGGACCACCCTACCAACCTTAGAAAGATGTTTTCCAGACTAGTGTTGAATCTGCTTCCAAATTTTGTCCCTAAGGTAGTTAAAGACAGATTTCTTTTTCCTCCCAATCATAGATGGAATTCCCAAATATTTCCTCATCCCTAGGTAAATGTGACTCCTAGTGCATGTGAAATGTGATTTTTCGAAAGCTGAGGAGTGTTCCTGCTAAAGTGGATTTTATACTTCTGGAAATTTATAGCAAGGCCAAAAGAACCTTCAAAAACACCTAGTATTTCATGTAACTTGTCAAGTTCACTATGGGATGTCCTGCAAAAAATAAAAGAAAACAATTGTCGGTAAAAAGCAGGTATGTGAGGAAATGAGCTCTTCTAGACACTTTCACTCCATGAATCTCACTCCTTCCTTCATAGTGTTTTAAGAGTTTTGAAAGGCCTTCCATACGTAAAATGACAAGATAAAGGGACAGTGGGTCCCTTTTCCTAAGCCCTACCCCAAGTAAAAAAGGTCTTAGTCCCTTTATAGCGACAATCACATTGTAATCAACAGTCTCCACACATATACACATCTAGGAGATCTAAATATCGTTGAAACCTAGCTTTTTCAAGATAGCAAACAAATATTTCCAACTAAATTTTTCAAATGCCTTACTAATGTCAATCTTTAAGGAAAATTCTCCCACTTTTCCTTTAACTTTGTACTTCATATGGTGAATAGTTTCTATTGTCACTAGAACATTATCAATAATAGAATGACCTTCAACAAAGGCAGATTGCTCCTCAGAAAGGCAATTAGGAAGGAAAATTATGAGTATGTTGGCAAGGACCTTGGAAATAATTTTATACACAACATTGCATAACGATGAGTTTTGAGTACTTCATACTAATAGGAATATCAATTTTAGGAATAAGCGCCATATCGTTACTATTAAGGCCATTAGGAAAATAACCTTAATTAAACCACTACACACACTATGAGAAAAAATATCTTCACCAATGAAATCCTAGAAATTTTCAAAAAACAACCTGGGTTAAAGCCATCAAGTTCAGTACACTTGTTTGAGTGTATTTGAAAAATTGCTTCCTTGAACTCCCATTTCTGAAAGGGCACTAATAATGCACCAATGTCATTGGGGCTGACTTTGTTAGTTAGGTATGGACGATCCACGGACCATTGGACGCCCAATCCTACCTTGGATTTTGATGATTACAAATGTATAAATTATTGATGGACTAATGAGTTATTGTTAAGTGAATAGGACCTACAATATAAATGAGCTAACATGTTATTAAATCATTCTCTGCATCTCTAATGAGTATACATCCACCCATAAGTGCAAAATAATTTTATTAAGATATATTCAACATCCAACGTACTATTAAAATAATCATGTCCACTTATTGTGAAAACTAGTGTTTACACACTGAGTTGCTTTTATTCATGTCCACCATACTTAAATTACTTATACACTTCATTTTATATCTTTATAAGTGGCGTCCAATGAAGTATGAAAGGACAATGTTAGGCACAAAGGGAAGTGCACGAAGTTTCTTTTTGAATTTCATCTTTTCCTCTCTTTATTTAAATTGCTAACATTTGAATTTAAGGAAGGGACAAAATAAAAGGAATTTTCAGAATATTCCCTCAAGGGTCACTTTCATCACAGAAGAGGAGCACATGCAGTTATTTTTACTTTTATTCATTTCCTCTCCTATCATAGTGTGTCACGTTGCATTGCCTCCAATTGTGAGACAATGGTCATTTCGAAACTCAGCAATGATCCCGTAACGGATCCTTCACTAAAGTCTACAAAAGGTGTCTCTAGCTCAAGAATCAACAACAAAGAAATATCAAGTGAAAACAACAAAAGTTATCTGAAGCTCTATTAAAATCAATGGACGATACACTTGCACTTAATTTGATCATTGTTTGCTAAGCCAAGTTTATTTATATTTGAGCATCATTGTGTATTGACTCTCTGACTATTATTAAATCGTTGTATTCATTCAAACTTTTATTTTAAAAGATAGGACTGACAGATAAACATCAAATTTACAAAATTTTCATATGCATTTTGTGACTTTTATTTAACATTTTAGTTAACTTCAGACCTTGTTTTGCTTCAAATTAGCTTTAAATTCAGTTTTTTGTTTTTTTAATGATTTTTTTATGGTTTTCAATAAAAATAGGTCATTCTAGCAAGAGCTCACTTAAGTGCCAAAGCTTCAGAGGACCAAAATCAACAGAAAGTTTTGGATGGAGAAATTATGAAAATTGAAGATAAAAGCTAGAAAAATCACGAGCAAGATATTTTTCAAGGATAAATCAGTTGAAGAAGAAGATAATTACTTGAATTAATTAGAGATATTATTTGTTTGTAATTTCTTGTGATTATCTCCTGAATTAAACCTACCTACAATTCTATAAATAGGAGGCTAGGCAATCATTGTAACAGTGTATAGAAGTCCCAAGAAGTTCTTAGAATAATATTCAGACTTTCACCTACAGACACCTTCATTATTCCGTTAGACACTCTCGGTTTAGGTTTCAATGTATTATTTTTATGAGTGAAATTCCTTCCACCTAGGGGAGGAAAGGATGAACCTTGTTTTACTTTAATTCTATCAATTCAATACTTCATCTTGAGTTCTTTATTTGTTTCCGTACCTAATGCTTTTATTTGATTGACCATTGATAACGACTGTTGAATAGTTCAAAAACAAATAAAACTAGGAAATTCTATAGCATAGGATTAATCTAGATCGAACTTAGAAATATGATTCAATTTGGTTCCTATGTTCATTCACTTATAAATAGAAAGGGCGGAATTTTATCAAACAATTTATAAGTGACTATAAAGGAATGCAAAAACACACATAAACAGAGATGAAGAAACAAAACAGAACAAGAACAAAATACAAGTCAAATTTAATAGCATCAATCCAATTCACAAACCAATGCAAATTGAATTATCATAGTTACTACGAATGATGTTTAGTGTGAAAGTTCAGTCAAATGCATGAGAGAATGTTCAATCGAATCAATCTCTAAATTGTTTGAGATTGCAAATTACGTTGGAAAATCATCCAAACAATATGTCATTAAATTTCAAAATTAGGAAATGAATCCATAACCTAACCCGTTTTCAATCCTAGGCATAATCATAATCATGAAAATCAAAAATAGAATTGGAGAGAAAGATGAACATTCACAAAGATTATAAATACTGAACCAGAACTCAAATTCAACCTTGCTTGGAGTGGATCCTTGGATTAATTAATTGTTTAGCCTTCCATGATCATCACCAATGGAAAATCCACAAAATTTTGTGCAAGAGATGCAAGAACAGAAGTGAAAAGAGGAAGAAGAATGAATAACAGTTGAGAGTGATTAGGCTCCTCTAGTCTACCTAATTAAACTAATTAGACAAAACAAAACCCAAACTCATAGCCCAATTATTCAATTGTAGAGGTTCTGACTTCTAAGCTTAATTTGACCCTCAAAATGGCAGAATTGACCAAAACTTATTTTTGACAAATTGAATATATTTTTTTTTATCTTTCCAAGGACTACTCACATGTTCCATTTGCAGTTTTGTAGTGCCCTCTAGGCCATGTACAAGGAAGATAGGTCAAGTAAGCACAAAATCTGAAAATTAGCTACAATTCTTAATGAAGCTCAATCATTTTCCTTAGACCAAAACTGAGTTAAGGTAAGAAAATAAGGGTCAAATATATGTCAATTGAGATAAGAAGAATAGAGAAATATTAAACTACAAATGCTCAATCAACAATCTAATAAATGAATTCAGTAATTGACTTGCGCTTTGGCGAGCCTTGTTGAAACCCGAATATGAATCAAGTACTTAATTGGGATTATGTCTATGGATAGAATAATATTGGTTAAGCCTTGCTAATTCTCAACCATTAATGTTGATTGCTTGTGTCAGTACGTCCAAGGGATTGGGTATCGAGCAAGTAGTTTAGAATCTGCGACAATGTGGGGGCTAGGGTATAATGCATTAGTGAATTGGGGATGAGCAAGAGAGATGGATAGAGAATTGTGAAGTTAGAATGGATTGAGTGAATTTCAAGTCCAAACCTAGACATTCATTGATCATGATCGACACCACCATGTAACACCCTGAAATTTCCTTCTCCATTTATTTTTCTACACATGTAAAAATTCCATTGTTAAAGACTAGATAGTGGAAATGTTGCACTGTGTAATTTAATTATATGACTGTGTGATTTAATTTATTTTTTTGTATGATATCAATTGTATAAGTTTAGAGTTAGTTTTATTTATTTTTAGTGAAAATAATTTATTTAGTTAGTTTGCAGAAATTTGGAAACTATCTGAATTAAAATTCCATCTATAGAGAAATTGCATCGTGCACTGCATGACACTGTAATTTAACTTTGTGTAAGGATCACTTTGGGTACACGTATTCTAAGGGAGATTAGCATAATAACCTTGGTGATTAAGATAAGATTTACCAGTTTTGGTAAAAAGCAAAAATACCCATTTTTTGGCAAATCCAATCCTATCCATTTTTGGTAGTTTTGCAAAAAGCAAAACTACCCATTTGTGGTATAGCTTGGCACGTTCAAATTGGAAGCCAAGGGGGCCATTCAAAGTGTCACACAACCTTGTCAATTGAATCCTACAACATAGCTTATTGGTCTTTGTGAGAAAAAAATCTTTTGGAGCCTTTATACCTTCATTTTGCATGAATTTAAAACTTGAGGGAGTGGAATTCAGTTGTGCTTCTTCTCCTTCTTCCAAGCTGGTTCTTAGTGTTCTTGAGCCTTTGAGTCATCAAGCTTAGGTAAATGAGCTCCATTCTTCATCCTAGACTCGATTCATCTTTATTCTTTTTTTCTAGTTTCTCTAATAACTTGGAACTGTCATTTTGTTTTACTCATGAAGGGAAACTTTGAAAAGACCTAAATATTCTTCATTCTCCTTCAAGATTTCATGAGTTCATCAAGAGCTAAGGTGGGTCTCTCCAACTCTTGAACCATGTGCTTGTTGTTGAACTTCCTTGAATATGTTATTGCTTTGAAATTTTTGAGTTTGATGTAATGTCCTGAATCTGTGTGCTGAGCTATTTTATTTGAGTTTTTATGCCAAAAAAGATTTCTTTGCATGTTAAAACATAGACTTTGCATTAAATTTCACTTAAATCACACTTTCCTAGCAAAAGTTATAAAACAAGTTTAAGGACCTTTAGTAAAATAAAAAATCTCTCACGAATTTGGATTGAGAGTTACAGAAATATAGACTATTTTTATTAAATTTTTAACTCAAAATTGAGTTTGTTAGGTTTGAAAATGTAGGGTAGCATATAAGATTTGCAAAAATCTAACTCTCAGAGCATCGAGAGCATTAAAAATAAGTAAAGAGCAGAACTTTGAAAAATCAAACGACTGAGTGATTTTTTACACTAGATAACTTTACTTTGGAATCCGTGCCTCCATATAAATTATCTTAGAATTATTTATTTTCTGGAATTGCTAATTTATTTACTATTTTATTGTCGACATAAATGCAAAATCTAATGATTGATGCATGTTCTAAAATTGTGATAATTATCTGTTGATAAAATTACTGAAATGCATGCTTGTATTTTATTATGATTATTGAGTGATCAGACTGACAGAGTGTGAACTCCAACAATTATATTTGTGGCACGTGAATTTATTTCTAGTATGTATATATATATATATATATATATATATATATATATATATATATATATATATATATATATATATATATATATATATATATATATATATATATATAAGCATACAATACTTTTTATCTGTACCCGTTGTGGTTTATGTCCAGGGGTGTTCGAACCTTGGCAAATTGTTTGTTATGATTGGATGGATAGCTATAATTATAGTTGTTATGTTGTCTATTTGTTTGTGTGGCAAGTGATTTCTATCGCTTAAGGGATCACGATTGGTTCCTTGAGAGTAGTATGTAGGCCTAAGCCTCGTCTCTCTTTCTTGTTTGCTTGTTTGCTCATGTTCGTTGATGTATGTGGTACGAGGACTACGTACACAATGTGGTGGCAAGATTTAAGAGGACAGGACAGAGAGTAAAAGAACCAGTTGTTCTATTTCCTTCTGTGGGAAGGTGAGGTTGCATTGAGGAAGTGGATGATGGACAAAGATACACTAGGGTGTAGTGGCCAGAGATGTTCAAAGAACCTAGGGGAATTAGCGTGTGGTGACTACCAAACATTTGGTGCACTCATTTAGCATGACTAACTCACACACCTCACTTTGCTACTCCTGACGGGAATCGTGGCTATGATTTTTGAGTTGGGAGATGAAGGGTTGGTGTTTGATGTATTTGTATGTAGCTATTGCTCCTGATTGTCATCCACATGATTTTGTAAGACCATCAAGACCTGGGAGGATTGGTGGCAGTGATTGGGCCCATTGGTTAATTAAGGGAGATAGTTACACACTTAGGATGCAAGAGTATTGTTTGTTTAGACAACCACACATAATGGTTAAGTAGATTGTCTGTTTTAATTTTGTTTTACTATTTCTTGTTGTTTGTGGCATTTAAGGAGCAGAGGACTCACCTATGCAACCACCAATTTCAAGGGGAGGTAATGGAGCATTAACAAAGGATGCTTAGATGGATCAGTAGCTACCGCTACAACCACATTATGGAGGAAGAGGCATGCCTCCACACACATTTTGGATACATCCAGTGGCATGTTTTGTTGTTATATGAGCCCCATGTGCCACTGATCACCATAGAGGCAAATGCTTTATATCACTACCTGTTCGAGCATACCTCTCAACAAGATATTACCCATATCATTTCCTACTATGCTTACTTTGGACTTGCGCGAGTAAACAACCTACTGCAATTCTTGCAGCAGTTCTTCGGGCACGATGTCAATGGGAGGCCTACTTGATCTACCTTCCGCCAAGACACAACCATTGAAGTTCACAAGGATGTGGGAGATTTTAGTGATGATGATGATCACATGTCATTCGAGATCGCCTTCTATACTCAATGCCAAAATATTTTGTTGTATAAAACCTTTTAGTGATACAGTGTGATGTTTTGAGGGGGAGATGAATATTTATTTCTTGTTATGGTTGTAATGATTCCAATATACTTATGTTTAAACCTCAAGGGTCACTCAGACTCAATATGGATGTTTATTATTCCTTCTAATTCTTTTCATCTTTTAATTTTTGTGCAAGTATTTCTTTATAATCTGTACTTTATTACAGTGTTGCGTAAGAACAGAACAAAAATGTAAACAACTTTCAAAATATTTATTTTTTTACGCATTTTGACAATACCTTTTATTCATAAGCATTTAATTATACAAACAGATTTTAATCAAGTGCAATAAATCTATATGTATGTGTGTACCTTCTTTTCCCAAAAGAATATATATATTGTGTGTGTGTGTATGTATGTATGTATGTATCTATTTTGTCAACTTAGAAATAGAAATTAAAATTCAATAACACATATTCCAAAATATTTACTCTTTAAACGATTTTAAAGATATATTTTAGAAAAAAGAAATTGAGGCGTTACACACCATCCAAGTCTAGTATTTCTATCTTTACTTAATTATTTTATTGTCGTTTAATTTTTATTGGAACTTACTTTATGTTATTTATTTCGTGACAATCACAAAACAAAAATGCAAAACCTAGTTCTCAGTTAAATAATTACACGAAATTCCTCCTTTAATCCTTTAGGAGACAACCTAAATGATAGTTTAGTTACTACATCATGATTTAATTACACTTGGCCTATAAGTTGAATCTAATGTGAAATAAAATCCTGACAAATTTTTGGCATCATTTTTGGGGAATAAATAAATATTTATTTTTATTTGATTAAGAACTTGTAAATATTTGTAAATAGTCTGGTAAATAATTGTAAATAATCATTGTAGATAGATTTTACTAGGTGTAGATAGATTAGTAGATAATGATTAGGGCAATTAGGGTAAGTATATCAATCTTTTAGATTTAATTAGGTGTATATATCTTTTATATTAGATTTAGGCAGTTGGTTATAGACTAGGTTGTAAATATCCCTTATCTTCTAGGTAGTTAGTAAAAATTCTGAAATTGAAAATTCAAATAATATCTATCATATATTTTAAGATTTGGTTAATATCTCACTCTTATTTGAAATTATAATTTCAGTATTATCTTATAAATATATTATCTAATTGATTATAATTTTCAGATTTTTGTACTTGCTAATATATCTGGTGTAATTATCTTATACTATCTTGTAAATAGTTTTAGCATTTAATTTTTTCTTCCCTAATTACTCCTAATTTTCAAATGACATGTAGATATCTTTTTAATTCTCAGTTGTTAAATTGTTATCTCTAATCTAAATTAGTAAATATAGTATGTATAATTTAGTTGGTAGATTTATCTTTAATTTTCAGATTTTTATTTCCCTTTTATTTTCAAATTTTATAAAATTTCATATATATATATATATATATATATATATATATATATATATATATATATATGCATGTATGTATGTATATAACATTTTTCTGTTTTTATCAATTAGTAAATATATATTAGATTGTCTAATTAAAGTAGTTTTAGTTTTAAGATTTTATTTGCCTTTTATTTAAAATATTTTCAAAAAAATATAAATTTATATCTTTTTAATTTTTCTGTTCATTATAGAATAATCAATTTTAATTTATCTTCTAGTGTATCAAATTCGAAAAAAAAAACTAAAAATAAATATATTTTCTAGATAAAATTAGTATTTTAATTTTTAGATTATATCTCTTATATAAAAAATTTCAAAAATTTCAATTAAAATATATCTTTTATTTTCTGATTTTTATTTTATAGTACTTAGGATATTTATCTTTTATTTTCATATTTTTCTTTTTTAGTTAATTTTTCAAAAAAATAAATAATCTTATTATATCTTTTATTTTCTACTTAAACTAATTAATTGAACACTTTACTCACACCTATTTCAAGTTTCTATTTTATGCTTACATGTCAAGTACAAGAAGCAAAATGACCGTTCTAATTCCTCTTGTCCCGAAATCGAAAACATTTTTCAAAAGCTAAAGGGAGAAGCTTTGTGTGCAAAGAAGCAACTATTCGAAGAAGGATCCTTTTCAAGCTCATCAACTGAAATAGACAACAAATGAATGATAGAAGTAGAGCAAACCATGGCGCAATTAGCAATCAGTCAACGAACCGACATGAGCCATCCCATTAGACCACCAAACACCGGGGACAACCAAATCAATTTCCCCTCATAGGTGCACAACAACCTCAACCTTAACCCATTCATGGGAACAAGCATCGAGGACCCTATTCTCATCTCATAAGATTTCTACAATTATGCGGATCGGTAAGGCTGCCAGGTATTAATGTTGATCATATTAAACTCTTACTCTTTCCCTTCTATTTGGAGGGAAGTGTTGTCGATTGGCTCAACTTGCACCCACATCATTCACTAACCACATGGGAGGAAGTCAAAGACAAATTCCTCAATCACTTCTTCCTAGAGTCTAGAGTTGAAGTTATCAAGGAGCTGATCATCAACTTCAAACAAACTCTAACCGAATTGTTATTTGGCGTATAGGAGATATACAAAGCCCTCCTAAGGAGTTGCCCTTGTCATGGATGCAACCAATTCATTCAAATTTCAATGTTCATGAAAGGAATCACCAACAATTCTAGGAAGATGATCAATGTATTAGCTGAAGGCAACTACCTCAATAAAATCACCACTCAAGTGGAGACCATAATTCAAGATTTGGCGATTAGTGAGAGAACCATAGAAACAAACCAGTCAAATCCCCCAAAAGGTATGTATGAACTTAATGCTCAAGATGACCTTTTAGCTCTTGAACAAAAGATGTAGTTGCAGATAGAAGCAATGACTAAGGCAATCCAACAAATCTCGCAACTACTCCAAGGGGGCATCTTAAAGAAACCCCAACAGGCGTTCATGTGGGAAGAATGCAAAGGAGGCTATCAAACATCAAAATACACTGATGTACCAATCGAGGAGGTTAACTACATGGGAGGATAGCAACGACCATAAATAACATCCAACAAAGAGGTTTCCAAGACATGCATTGAAACTACAACCAAGCGAGAGACAAAAAACCACAACAAAGACCAAATTTTTGGGACCACCTCGCAAAGTTGGAAGAAGCCTTGACAAAACTCACCGAAGTGGTCATCACCAACCATAAAAACACCGAAGCCTCAATCTAAAGAATGAAGACTCAAATAAGGCAATTGGCCAAACAATTGCAAACCTCTTCAATTGCCTTTCCCGCAGCCATTGAGGAGAACCAAACAAACCATCACAAGGCTATTATCTCCCCCATAGAGTGAGATGTGGGAGGTGAAGAAGAAGAAGTAAAAAAGCTTCCATGCTACAGGAAGATATGAAAGCACAAGTCAACCCTTCAACCCAAGGCATGCAATCCTCATTTAATCCTCCATTGTTTGATTTTAGCAAGTTAAGCATCCATAAGTAAGGAGACGATGAGAGGATGGCCAAATTCGAGAAATACATGGAGATGCTACAAGGGAGAAAGATGAACCACCTATTGAAAAACTCACATAGGACGTACTACATCAAGTAAGACTCGTAAAACATTTGGAGGACAAGGGATGTTTTACCATCACATTGGGGAATCTCTCTATCGACCATGCACTACTTGACTTATGCGTGAGTTGCAACCTCATGCGTTATTCTTTCTTAGAGAAGATTGGTTGCCTTAACCTAAAGCCCACCAACATGACTCTACAATTTGTCGATGGTTCTAAAAATAAAGCACCATGGAAAGTGGTAAACGTGACAATAAAGGTAAATCATTTAACATTTATAACTGATTTTTTTTTGTCATGGATATAGAGGAGGAGCAACAAGTTCGAATCATTCTAGGAAGATCCTTCATGAGGATCGCTCATGTAACCATCAATGTTCGTAAAGGAACCTACACACTTAGAGAAGGCAAGAAACAAATGTTCTACTACATTCAACGCATTGAAGATTTTCCCAATGAATCGGCTCACCAACAACACCATCATACAATACCTTGAAAACCCACATGCCATACGTCAAGCTATTAATGTTAAAGAATCGCTTACTGGGAGGCAACCCAGCTTTCTAACTCTTACTTTTTATATTACATTCATTTAGGATATTTTTGTAGCGTTAATTCAAAAAAATCCATGTGCAGCTCGTTTGGAGGACAACATACTCGTTGTCCAAGGAGGTGATGAGGTTGGAATGGAAAAAAAGAGATGTTGAGGGCTCTTTAGCCCTAAGGGAAGCCTTCTCTACCCCTTAATTTCTCTTTATTAGTTTAGTTGTTTAGTATATGTGTTCTACTTTAGGAATATGTTTATTATTAGAAAGATAAGGAAACACAAGTGATTAAGAAGCATCACCATTTTCTTGCAAATCCATTATAAAATAAGACAATTTTTTTAGCTAAAATCATTGTTTGTGTGGTTGAACTCAAATGCTAAAAGTGAACAAAGGTTGAAAGTCTTATAAATTTTGGAGTGGCAATGCACCACTCAAAGGGAACAAAATAAAGGGTACCGACAAGCTATCACATGAACAAAGGTTCAAAGTCTTATCCTCATTCTCTCTTGTAAAGTATTGAAAAAGGAAAAATCTGAAAAAAAAGAAAAAAAAGAGAGAAGCATTGTATGTATGAAATGGAAAATCTGGGGTACCAGGGATTGGTAGGAAGTGAAAGAAATGAAACAAAGAGACTAATGCTTTCCATCCTCTAAGTTACTTTGAAATATCTAGAAAAACCAATACTCCTTGTTAGTCAAGCCCCAATACAAGCCAATAAAGTCCTTAGTGATCTATGCATGCATTTTATGGGTTGATTAACTTGATATGAAAGTCAAAGTTGAATTATGGTGTCTTAAGTTATGAATTGAGTGAAACACTTACCCAACGCCAAGTCAAAAACTTAAGAGCGAAATACTTATTGTAAGAACAAGTTATTGAAATGATAGAATTAAAGCAAAACAATGTTCACCCTTTCCTCTCCTAGGTGGAAGGAATTACACTCATAAAAATAATACAATGAAACCTAAAGTGTCTGATGGAATTACGGAGGCATGTAATAGGTGGAAGTCTAAAATATAATTCTAAGAATTGTTTGGGACTTCTACACTGTTACAATGAATACCTAGCCTCCTATTTATAGAATTGTAGTTATGTTTAATTAAGAAAATAATCACAAGAAATTACAAACAAATAATATCTCTAATGAATTCAAGTAGTTATCTTCTTCTTCAACTGATTTATCCTTGAAAAATATCTTGCTCTTGATTTTCCTAGCTTTTATCTTCAATTTTCACAATTTCTTTTTCTAGAACTTTTTGTTGATTTTGGGCCTCTGGAGCTCTGGCGCTTAAGCTAGAGATTGCTAAAAAAAATATCAAAAATTCATTAAAAATAACTAAAACATAAAATTCTACCTAAGGCAAAGTAAAGACTAAATTAAAAGCTAATTTGATTCAAAACAAGGCATAATGTTAACTAAAATGTCAAATAAACATCACAAAATAATTGACTTGCACATTAGCAAGCCTTGTCGAAACCCAAACATGAATCCAGTAATTAATTGGGATTATCTCTAGGGATAAAATAATCTTGGTTAAGCTTCACTAATTCTCGACCATTAATGTTGATTGCTTGTGTTAGTATGTCCAAGGGATGAGGTATCATGCAAGTAGTTTAGAATCTACGATCATGTGGGATCTGGGGTAGAATACATTAGTGAATTGGGGATGAGCGAGATAGATGAGTAAAGACTTATGAAGTTACAATGAATCGAGCGAATTTCAAGTCCAAACCTAGACATTCATTCATTAAGATCGACGTCAGTATTCAAGTCTAGTATTTCTATCTTTACTTAATTATTTTATTGTCGTTTAATTTTATTGCAATTTATTTTATGTTTACTTTGTCTCAATCACAAAACAATTACAAAAACCTAGCTCTTAGTTAAATAATTACATGAAATCCCTCATTTTTTTTCCTTTAGGAGATGACCTAGACAATAGTTCAAATACTACATTCTGATTGGATTACACTTGGTCTATAAGTTGAATCTAACGTGAAATAAAACCCTAACATAATAGTTGTTGTAGCTAGGAGTGGTAGAGTAAAAAATCATTTTAATCAGTTGTGATCAGTGTAACCCTTTACTGTTTGTGTAGGAGAATTGGACGTAACTCAAGATGAGTGAACCGGTATAAGCATAATGTTTTTACTCTAACTTTTGTTATAACTTGTTTATTTTCAGCTGTTTTGATCTTATCTTTAGACACACAAGTTTTTATAAAAGAGTTTTGGTGAAAATCTTATTATTTCTTTGTGGATGTTCATATTAAGAGCTTCCCTTTCAAACTTGTGTTTAACTTTCTTTGATAAACTCCCATCTTTTGAAAACGCTTTAAGTTTTATATAACACACTATTCAACCCCTATTCTAGTGTAATATTTTTTATTTTAACAATAACAAAGACAAAAAAAAAAAACAAAGAGAAAATAGAAAAATGGTGACAAAAAGATGAAATGTTTATTGATGTGTTTCAAAATTTAAGTTGTAAATCTTGTATACAGTGTTTTTAAGTTTGACCCATTGTCAAAGATTAATAGAATCATTTGATTACAAACTATACTTATTTTTAACTTTTAAAATAATAATAATAATATATTATAAAAGGAAGACTATTTGAAATAAAAAATAAATAATACTCAAATATTTTATAAAAAAACACAATCATCTCTACAAAAAATATTACTAAAAAAATAGAATATTTTATTGAAACATAAAAAGATAAACAACATATAAAGAGTTTGGACCTTTTGGTTTAGGATTGAAGAATAAATGTAAAAATGAAATTGATTATAATAATATAACCTGTAGTTTTGTATCTAAAAAATTTTCAAAGATAACTTTTAATAAATTATTTTTATTAATTTAAGATATATCTCATCATAAAGCTTATTTTATTCATAAACGAATAGTGACATTTGTCACAACGACATATTATGCTACTTGTTCCTATGATTTATGTTTCTTGAGCGTCTTGACAGTGTAAATTTGACTATATATATGTAAAGTAATGACAAGCTATCCTTATTATATATGTACATGTTGGGATTTTTTGTCACGTACTTGTGATATTTGACAAACTGTACAATTCTTGATATTGGTAGGTGTTTTGTATATCTAGTCTTTAGCACAAGCTAACTTAACATAAAAAGAACGCCTCTAAAAATGAACATATAAAAAGAATATTGTGGTTATAAATCTGATGTGTGTATAACAAGTTACATACTGGTATTTGGTCTAGTAACTGGAGGATGATGGACGAGTTACGTGAAGGTCCAAATTGGAAGGTGGTAGTGTTGAAATTTTTCGCTAACAAACATAATTTTATAGATATATTTGAGAAAGAGAACAATTTTTTCTTTGGAGGCCTTTCATCCTCTCAATAGGTCCTTCATCATGAGTCTGTTTTAAATTATCAATGTCAAACATCGATCGTTGGAATAAATATAAATAAAAGAGTGATGAATTTCGAGAAGAATCGAAGATTCAAAAAGGTAAAGGGTTTAGAAATAAATAAAAATTGTAATTGAAATGGTAGTTGACAATATTGTCCTAACCCATCAATCCAAGAATGTCGTGTGGACATAAGAGGACATGAAGGTATTTACATATTCCTACCCTTATTAAAATGATACAAACTAGTATTTATAGATAATAATTCATAACTACTTGATTGAGCATTTTTAGTTGAGTATTTTTCTATTCTTCTTAGCTCAATTGATATTTCTTTGACTCTTATTTTCTTACCTTAACTTAGTTTTAATCCTAGGCAAGTGATTGAGCTTACTTGAGAATTGTAGCTAAATTTCAGATTTTGTGATTACTTGACCTATCTTCTTTGTGTAGGGCCTAGAGGACACTATATAACTCCAAATGGAACGTGTGAGTGGAAAGGTAATAAAAAGATCTTCAATTTTGTTAGAAATAATCTTTGGCCAATTCTGCCATTTCGAGGATCAAATTGAGTTCGGAAGTCAGAACCTCTGTGTAACAGCCGTTTTTTTAATAAATAAATAATACAGTAATAAGTTAATAAATAAATAAATAAATAATAAAAATATAATTAGGTCATAAATCTCCACTATATAAACCAAATGTTAACCTAGAGCAGCTTTTACAAAACACTTCTGCCCCTTTTTCTTTTCTGACGCACAAGAACCCTAACAGAGCAACCAGAGGAGGAGCTCTAGAGAGCACCAGAGACGCCACCATTGCTAACAGAGAACATTTAAGCGACTACCTCGAGGTAAGGGATGAGTTACTCACGCTTGGGAATTAGAATGAACATGTGTAGGGATCCCTAGAGGATCAATTTTTGGGTTATTTTGGGATGTTTATGAATTTAATTATGTTTTCATGTTTAATCGCAGATTGAGTGTGTTTGATGAACCAATTGGTGTTCTGTTGCGAGTTTGTTGTAGTATTGATGTGTTCCTGTGTTAGGTGTGTACCTTAGGAATTAGAATTCTTTATAATTAGCATAAAAATTGTGTGGTGGTGATTTTGTTTATACCAGATATGTTGGCCTTTCAATCTTGTTCTTTTTATTTTTTTTATTATTTTTTTTTCACACCGCAGTGTATACATGTACATATATATCAATACTGTTTTTATATTTTATTTCACGTGGGTGATTTCTCGTCATGAAATTCGTATGTGTAGGGATTGTTGGATAAATGAATTGGCTAAAATCATTTAAACAAATTAACTTAAGTTGTATTCACATTGTAATTAGGCATTTTCTTGATGTTGGTAACTTAGTTGAAATATCTTTGAGCCTTAGGAAACATTTGAAAGTATAAAAAAAATGGTTTAGTACTCTATTTATTTTTGTCTTAGTGTATTTCAAGTAAACACTTTTACTGTGATGTGTAATAATAATAATAAATAAATAAATAAAAATAGGGTTATAGATATTATTGTTTCATAGTGATTATTGTTGTGACTTTATAGATTAATTGTTATAGAAGTTCATTTTATTTATTTTACTGAATTAATATATTTAAATTTAATTTATATTTTGTGATGTCAAGTAAATGTTACTATTGAATCATATGTGTAGGGTGCATGAGATGCAATAAATTATTTTATTATGAAAATGTGATTGAGATGATGTGTAAGTGATAATCAATTGATACGTGATGGATTGTGAATTACATGACTCTTGAGATGTTGTCTATTTTGAATTGTGAGCCATGAATTATGTAATCACACAACTGTAAGACCTTTTAAGGGCGACGAGTTAATGCGCGATGAGTTGTGATGGGATCCACTGTGGGAACCCGACGAGTTAATCACTTGAGGTGCACTGGGTTAAAATATATATATTTTTTTAAAATATATACAATTGAGATTTTGAAAACAATTGAGTAGTTGTGTGTATTGCATAATTCATAGGTAGAGTCTGTGTGTTCAAATGTTTTTTTTGGGTTGGACCTGAATCAGGAGGGAGAGGCACTGACAGACTGTTCAGAGTGTAGGCCTTGGGGGTCATCCGGTTTGAGTGCTCCTGTAAGCCTGTGCCGATCCCACATGGTTGGAGCATTCTCGCAAAACAGCGTGACCCTGACTGGTCTCCCTATGATTTCACTTAGTGAGAGTGACCTGACTTGCCCATTGTGAGGCATGTCCTGTCATGTACTCCTAGGCGCCCGACGAGGTTTTTCACTGAAAAATGGTACCACATTGCATGTAGGCTTAAGTCTTAGTATAATTGTTGCATAACGCTTGTGTTTGAATTTCATTGAGTTAACATTTGTGGTTGTTGTTATTTTATGGAGTGTGTAAACTTGAATGGGTGTGAATAATGTGTGCGATTTTGTGCAGTAATGTTATTTATATAAATTCAGCTTTAAGTATTATATATTTCACATGCTCTAATGTTTTATTATATACGAATGTGATAACTCACTCCCGGTGTGTGTTTGTGTTTGGGCTGGTTGCCACTTTGTTTCAGGTGAGCCTTCATATGATGAGTCACATGCTAGAGATGGAGAGAATTAGTCTGTGATACGGATATGCTCTGATAAGTGTGATATTGGGGCATAGGACTTTACCTCGCATATTATGATTTTCACATGTTATGATTTACTGAATGATACAATTGCGTTATACTTTTCTACTTTAGTTTTTTTTTATTATTTATTTATTTAGAGTGGACGGCCTTGTTTTGAGCCGGGATAATCTTACCTTTTATTAAAAAAAGTAAATTCTATTATGTTTTCACTAAGTGGATGTGAACCTTTATCCTTTTGAATTGATTTAAATTAAATGTGTTTAAAAAGAAAAATTATTAATTAATTTTGCATGTTTTTTTTTCTTCTCTTTTATTATTATGTGTTTATAATCTTTTAAATAAATTTTGTATGATTTATTTAATTAGTTAGTTATAATTGTAAGGGTAGAGGGTGTCACACTTGCACTTGAATAATTGGGCAGCAAGTTTGGGCTTTTGTTTTGTGTAATTAGTTTAATTAGGTGATAAGTGTCATATTTCAGTTATTTTTGTGATTAAAATGTTAGCACTTATCTTTTGATTGTAATAGTTTTCTTATAAACTATCCTTGAA
Source organism: Glycine max (assembly GCF_000004515.6). NCBI lineage: Eukaryota > Viridiplantae > Streptophyta > Magnoliopsida > Fabales > Fabaceae > Glycine > Glycine max. The sequence continues at coordinate 40,081,584 of NC_038250.2, forward strand.
TCTAGTTTTTTTTATATATATAGTACATTTACTAATGTTTTTGTTTAAATATGAAAGATTCATCCATGATTTTATAGGTTTTGATGATTGTTTGTTAGATTAATAAATAAAGTCAAAAGGAAGGACAAAATGTTAATTTTCCCAAGATTTCAGTCATTCAACAACCAACTCGTCTGGGCAAATTTCTCATCACCTTTTGGCTCTTTTCTATAAATTGTCATGTTTAGGAAGTTGAAAATGACATCCAGAGGCAGAGAGAAAATGTGAGTAGCTGAGGAAGTGAAGAAGAAAGTGGAAAGTGGAGCCCAGGCGCTGTAGAGTTGTTACCATGGATCACATCCTTTGTCATTTCTCTTGTTAGTCTTGTGCTCTACGTAATAATCGGTTACTTTTTCTTAAGGATTGAATGTAATCTTTGTATCCTTATGTATCCCTTTTGATATTATATATGTATGAATCTTTTCTACTCATTATTGGTGATTTCATTCTACTCATAATGCTTGATTCTATTTGATTTCTAGTTTTATGAAATTGGAATTTTAAGTTTGACTGGGAAGTACTCTTTGAATTTGAACTGAATGAAGTTACTCTTTATGTTATGTTGCTAGGAATAGAGCATAACTTTTTTATTACAAAAGCATGAGATTATGATTGTAATGTTGGGGGTATTTACTTCATATGCAAGGGATCGATATTTAGTAAATATTCCTAGGTCCCAAGTGCAAGGGATCGACTTGGGGTAACTTAATGTGTGCATCAGTAATGTTCGAAAATAATTCATATGTTAATCTTATTAGGATACTGAGAGTATGAACCATGAAATTCAATCCTACGTTTCCTTGAATTAACTACATTCGTTATTATTGTTTATGTAACTTTATGTATTTCTGACACACTAAATTTCGTTGTTTCCGTTATTTCTGTAAATTCCACTATTTCATTACTTTAAATTATCTTTCGTAAACTAAACAAACCCATGATATTTCAATTAAAATTATACATAGCTATTAAACTGATAACTTTTATCCAAATGAACTAAGTAACTCAAGTCCTTGTGGAGACAATCTCGTTTTACAAATCTATAACCTGCGACGACAATTGGTATGCTTACCAAAAGTCTAACATTAGGTAATTAGTTAGTTAGTTACTAACACTCTATATATTAGTGTTAGTTAGTTAGACTGAAATTGAACTACATAAAGACTTCATTTTGTACAAAACTTGTTATGCAAGCTTTCTTTTTTCTCTCTTTTTCTCTCAATTGTTCTTCATTCTTCTTCATCTTTCCACTTCTATTCTACCATTTTATTGCACAAATTTAATGGTTTCTCCATTGACGATGATCATGTAGGGCTAAAAAATTAATCGATCTAAGGATCCACTCCAAGCAAAGCTGAATTTGAGTCCTTGTTGGGTTTTCTACTCTTTGTGAATGTTCTTCTTTCTCTTCAATCCTATTTTTGTTTTACATGATTGTGATTATGTTTAGGATTGAAAATGGATTAGGCTATGGATTCATTTCCTAATTTCAAAATTTAATCACATATTGTTTGGATGATTGCCCACTCTAATTTGCGATTTCAAACAATTTAGAGATTTGATTCGATTGAACTTTCTCTAATGCATTTGAGTGAACTTTCACATTGAACATCATTCGTAGTAATTGTGATAATTCTATTTGCATTGGTTAGGTGAATTGGATTGATGCTTTTCATCTTGAATTGTATTTTATTATTGTTCTGTTTTGTTCTTTCTTCAATTTGTTGTGTGTTTTCACATTCTTTTAAAGTTTCTTACAAACTGTTTGACAAAAATCCCCCTTTATGTTTATAAGTGAATGAATGTCGGAACCATATTGAATCATATTTCTAAGTTCGACCTAGGTTAATCTTGTGTTATAGAATTTCCTAGTTTTATTTGTTTTTGAACAATTCGACATTCGCTATCACTACTTATAACTTCTCAAATAACTTTCAGTCACCATCTTCACAGTTGATAGCTTTTATCTTCAATTTTCATCATTGATAACTTGTATCTTCAATCTTCATCATTGATGACTTCTATAACACCTTGAAAATTACAACTTAGTTATGTATATAGATATTTTATTTTCTTTTGAGTAATTGTCTATAATTACTTTTTGTGTTCTTTTGTCGGTGAGTGATTTCTTTTCCAGTCAAATTATGTGTAGTGTTTATATATATATATATATATATATATATATATATATATATATATATATATATATATATTATGGTGTTAGTGTGAAATTAATGGTTTTGTTTGTTATTGATTTAAATTACTTGAGTTCTAAGTTTCTCCAATAATTTAGTACTCCAAAATAAATTTTTACAGATAACATTTGATATACAATAAATCACACTAGAAGGGGAGTTGAATAGTGTGTTAGTCAAAATATAAAATATTTTTGAAATGGAAGATGTTGTAATAAAAATGTTGATAAGAACCCTTGTCCAACGACTAAAAGTGGATTGTTGTCCAATGATGTATAAAACTTATTTTCAATGAAAAACTTGTGTGCGAAATGTGTCAACAATGAACTTTGAAATACTTTGATAAGCTAAAGAAGAACAAAAAAAAACTTCATTTTATATTGGTTCACTCCACTTGAGCTACGTCCAGTTCTCCTTTACCAACCAATAAAGGGTTCCACTAATCAAACTTGATTACAAAACAAGTATTCTTTTTTGGCACTTCTGGCTTACAAATGTTCTCAAGGCCACAACTGGCATAGCCCTTAGTCTCCCCCTGAATCTAAGAACACCCAAGTATTGTTTTGTCACTAAGACACTTCTATCTTTCACAAACAACAATTTGATATTGAATCAAAGATTCTTTACAACACTCAAAGAGTGAATTTACAATAAGATTATAATCTCTCACAAGAACTTTGTGTATTACAAAGAATGGACTATTTTAAACTCAGTGTATTTCTCAACTAATGTTTTTCTTTTCTCTCATTTCTTGATTCACGACTCTTGTTTTTCTGCACTTGTTCATCATTGTTCTACAATCTTTGATGTCATATTTATAGTTAGAGAGAAGCTCATAATTTTGGAGAGTATCTTCGGGATTGAATAATATAACCATTGAGAAAATTAATCATCTTGCTTCCTAGAATACATAGATCCTTCACATTTCTGTCTAATAGGATCATATCTTTCCATATCTGTCATTCATAACTCAATATGGTTGTTAGATTCATGAAAGAAAATATAATATTGATTCACAAATTTATTCCTTTTAAACAAAATCGTATAAAGTAGCATAAATATTTCAAATAAGATGCATTTTCTAATTATTGTTTGGATGGATTGGATGAGTACTTGCTTTCAGTAGACAAGGTATCCACTAATGGATAAGTCTCACTTGGTGATCCTTCTAGTCATCAAACCTGTTGACTTACATAAAATAGAATGGTTAACACTAATTTATATCTTTGTTTTCATCAAAACTTTACGGGATGTTTGGGTTGTCCAATGATGGATTGCCCAGTGTCTAACATATCTTAATTTTTATGGTTAAGTTTTATAAAATTTAATTACATTGCAGCATAATTATACAATGTAAAATTACATTATATAAACTAAACCCAACATACCAAAAAACTAGACTCTAATTAATTGACACATAGAGGGACACTAATCATTCTCATTAACTAAAAATTGGACACTTGGAAACACTAAATCTACCCTAAACCCATAGGGACCCAACCTTATCCTCACCACCTCTCTCTCATTTTTTCACTTCTCACCCAAGTAAACACAAACACAACACCCACACTCCATCACAGAACAACAACTCACCCCTCCCCACCTAACAACACTCACGACCAACACCACAATATTTCGCCACTCACTTTTTTTGTACTCACTTACTCATCACACACCACCCCAAGAGACAAGGGATAGCATGAAAAGGAAAGGGAGAGGTTGAGAAAAGGATGAGGTCATGAGTTTGGAGAGAAGAAGAGAAGGAAAAAAAAGTAGTTTCATTGTTGCATGCAAGCTTGGCAACCAACATCATCATTCCCTCTCTTCACTTTTCCTTTGAGAAACCAAGCTAGGTAAGAGAGAGTTGTTTGTGTGAACTTGACCCCATGGCTACATTTGGGAGGAGGTATCCAATATGTTTGTATTGTGGCTCCATTTTACCTTTATTTGTTTTAAATTTTTGTTGAAGAGAAAAAGGGTTTGTGAGAAAAATCTATTTTGCTGGAAAAGGCTTGTGAAACTAGATGAATGTGCTTCTTTCTTCTTGTTTTTGCTTTGAATTTTCTTTGGTATAGATCCTACTACAAAGGAGAATCTGCTGAAATTTTATCAAAATTTTTATACAAGTTTTGAGTGTAAGATCTTGCCACAGTGATGGTGAGTTGGCTAGAATTTTGGGTTCTCAAGACAAGTCTCAATGTTTTGAACTTTTCTCAAAATCTTTTTGTTGAATTTTTTATATAAAACTGGTCTCAAATTAAATGAGACACAAAATTTAACAAATCCTATGTTGGAGTCCTTGAGAGATGAGGTCAAATTAAGGCTCATCTATGACATGCAATGTGACTGTCTTGTTGTGCATTGCGTGCCTTGCAGAGTGTGGTTTTTCTCAATTTTGTACTTCTATTGTCATCATCTTTAAAATGTGTTTATTGAATCTAGAACAAGAGAAAACAATATTTTTGACCATGTATATTAGAAAAATTAAAGAGGTTACCTTCAAAGTTTAAAAGGCAACGCAAAACAAAATAGTTCCTGGAAAACTGGTTTTGAAGTTAGGAGCATGGTCTTGAAAGAAAAATTTATTGGGTATGATACAGAACTAGTTTTGGTAAAACAAATTACGTTGTTAAAAATATATTTTTGTTATCATCCATCTGGAAAAAAGTACCATTCAATTTGGTTTTGGGAAGAGAGAAAATGGTACATCTTTGAACATTGTAAAAAATGGAAACAACTTTGTTCTGTTGTCTTGTGGAATTTTAGGGTTTTTCTTTTTGTAGATTTTTGCAACTCAATTTGGATACTATTGTAGAAACCTGAGAAAATTGTCTTTAATTCTGTAAAAAAAATTGTTAAAATATTTAGCTAAATTTAATTGTGTCATGATTCTATTTTATTTTCTAGGATCTAGGGTTAAGGTACATTGTGCATGCCTTGTGATTATTAACCTATTATAGCTAAGTATTGAATTGATGAAAGTCTAAAATATGTTTGTCATCTTTGATAAATACCTGAAATTTGTGTTTGCTCCCTAATAAATTTTTTCTTCATTTTTTGCTCCATGTGTGACATCCTAGAATTTCTACCCGGAATTTTGTAAGTGTTACATTTAAATAATTATATATATATATATATATATATATATATATATATATATATATATATATATATTCTTGGTAGAAGTATGTACATTGGGGGAAAGATACGCGGGTTAGACTAATTAACGAAGGGTAAACCATAACCGAACGATTATAGATTAATTCGCAATTAATTAGTCTAAAAATTATCATTTTGCGTGCAACTTAAAATTTAACAAAACCAACCTCTGAACCATGCTCAGGGTCCCATTCTGAGCGTTTTGATATATATATTGCCTACTTTCGAAAACGGGCCCCGACGGGTGCAGAAAAATGCGAGGAACTGAAACCAGAGAGGTGACACGCAAACCAAGGCAGGATTTCAGCATCCAAAAAGGTCCAAAGTTTTCTCCTTTGTGGCTGAGTATGAAGTCAAATCAAAGGAAAAAGGTGGGCCCTTTTGCTCCACCTAAAATAGGACATGTGGAAATTGCTTTTAGAAAAGAAAATGAAAAAGAAAAGAAAATCATTTTTTTTATATAAAAAGCCCAAATCTTCTCTCTCTTCCTTCAGAAAATTTCAGCAGTTTCTTCTCTCCTTCCACATTGCTTTTTCTCTTCTTCTTCTCCACCATTGTTGCCTCCATTGAAGCTCCAAATTCCTCTTCATTTCTACCCCAAATTGCAAGGAAAAACCATTTTCGGAGTCTTGGAGCATACCTCTACTTCGTGGGGCTTTAAATTTCAGGTAAGGGTGGACTTCTTCTCACTTGAAATCTGTGGGTGTTGGGTTTTTGGGAGCTATAATGGGTAGTTCTACTAGGTCATTGCCTTAGGGTAGTTGTTTGTGAAGGAATTTGTTGAAATCATGCTAAACTTGACATGTTTGATGTAAATAAAACTGCCCATGTTGATTTAGGGTTTAATAATGATGCTTTGTGATATATGTATGCTTAAAATGTTGATAGAAAACTGGTAGAGAGGATGGGGAGAGTTAACTTAGAGTCAAATGTGAGAATGGTAGTGTTGTGGGTGGAAAAGTGTGAGATTTTGAGGGTTAGAAAAGCCAAATTTGGGGTTAGTGGAAATTGGAGTCTAAAGTGAGTTGATTCTAGTTTAGAATGTCAATTAGGACTTGTAGGAAAGCTTGGGCAGAGCAAATGAGAAAAATGAGTGACAAATGTGAAAGGAAAGAGCCATTTCTAGGGTAAATTGGGTGTTGAGAGGCCAAATTTTGAATAGGTGGAGATTTCACCTTAAAACCAGTTTGAGCAAGTCTAAATCAAGGTTATAGACTTGATGAAGATGAGAGTTTATCCCAAAATTACCAAATTTTCATTTTTAACTTTCAAACCTTGAGAATTCACTAAATTGGTGGGTTTTGGATACCTATATTTTGATTTACCTTGGTTTGAAGTTTTTTTTTGGTTTAAACATGATTTAGACATGGTTTAGGACTTGTAGGATCCAATTTGAGTGAAATTGGATACAAGCAAGCTAGAATTCGAAATCTGCCAAATTATGCAGCAAAAGCTGTCAAATTGTGCAGCAAATTTTACCAATTATGCAGAAAAATGGTTGTGCAGTGCTAGTCACAGGAAACGTAGTACATCTCGTGTTATAGATATTTTATAGCTGATCCCAACGGTCAAACTTAGATTTCTATATCAGGAACCCTCAATTAAAGTTTCAAGGCGATCCAATGGTTAACGAATCGGAACGAAGAGAATGTTACTGAGGTATGCGAGTAGGAAAAACTGTGGGATTTGAATGAGTTTTGTGTTGAGTTTTCTACCTCCACTCTGTTTTTCTTAGTTTAGGGTAGTTTCATGACAAATGGAATTGAATTTATTGGATATTGTGAAAGCTTGGAGGGGTTGATGGGGACTCGGTGCTAAGAGGAACGAGGATAAGGGCTACGTAGGAGTGCGTGAGCTCAATTTAAAGGTGAGCAACTGGGGATGGTGTGCTTATGCCTGACTTGTGGAAATGAGATAGTTGATTTGTGCCATCGTCTGATTGCCACCTAGTACCACATATGATGGGTGCCCCATAATCCAATAATCTTGATGTGAGAAAGCGTGGAAGAGTCAGTCTTCCTACTTTTGTTTGTTGACCATAGAGTGGTACCTGGAGATATGTCGCGGGGGTCAGGAGACCTTGGGGATGTCAGGTGGGGTGCTATTGCCCAAAACCAAGCTTGGCCAATCCCGACCCAACCCGAGCATAGTCAGTCAATGAGAACCTATGATGTACCTAAACAGGCGAGCTCCTGGCAGTCAACCAATAAAAGAACAAAGTCCACGAAGCAAGGAGGCTTGTGTGGCGGCTGGCTAGCTATGTATCTTGGGTGGTATCTGAAAATTAGCCTCTGGTAATCGATTACCATTCGTGGGTAATCGATTACAGGGCTTAAAAATGGAGACAGGATGTTAAGTAGCTTCTGGTAAACGATTACCAATTGTGTGTAATCGATTACACAGTATGATAGGGCACTGGTAATCGATTACCAGTTGTGTGTAATTGATTACATAGTGCTACCTGCTACTGGTAATCGATTACCATTTATGTGTAATCGATTACACAGTGTAACTTGTAGATTCCAATGTGCAAAGGCTGAGTAATTCGTTTTTGGGCATTGGTAATCGATTACATACTTTGGTAATCGTTTACCAGAGAGGAAATCCCTTGAAAAAGACATTTTGACTATGCGTAGCCGTTATGGGACGCATTATATGGTTACCTGTGTAGTTAGATTTATTGTGAAAGAGTCTACCCTCTTTGTTTCATCTCTTGTATATCGCGATGGCAGCGCAGTTGATCCATGATCGCGCTGTGATGGAGTGCCTAGAGGGTGTTTGGGAGACCCTCGAAGGCAATGAGAGGTGCCGATTCCGTGGCGCAATTCGACTCACTGCTACTTCATTAGTACATCCGGAGGAACCCGCACGCACACTTCAGCAGCCTGTGGAGTGGATACTACCTACCCCTACTCCATATCGACTAGTTGAGCCGGTTCAAGTGATAGAGGTGTCATCCTCTGAAGAGGATCTTGAAGAGGACCTAGAGGAGTTACCCCCTGAACCTGCTATGGACACCCTTGACTTACCTGAGGATGATGAAGACCCACTCCCTGATGTTGATTCTCTAGAGGATATTATGTCAGCATCTGAGGCAGACTCTACAGAGGAGAGTGGCCCTAGAGGGACAGCGAATAGTGACGACTCTTCATCATAGCAGACGGCTCCTTAGACCAGGCGTACATACTTTTTGTGGGTGGGTGTATCTAGTTCAGACTGCTAGGTTTACTCTTTTGATTTTTGGGTGGGTAGACCTATTGTATAGAAATTTTGATGGTTGTATATATTGTGGCTGAAGCCGCCACAGTTGTTACCTTTGCTTTGGATGTCACTATGTTATTTTGCAAACTCCCATATTTTGGACAGTTTTAGATGATAAAAACAATTATGTTTGATCTTGTTATTTGAAAAGGAAATGTTAACGAATTTTATTTGAAAAGAGTTTACCGACCGCATCTTATTATCTTTTACGTGACGACCTAAAATGATGGCTGATATTTTTAAAAGAGAAAAATAGTTTGGAGGTTATGAATAATCAGAAAGAAATGAATCCGAATAGAGTTGTGAACTGGACATTCAGGACTCTATAGTGATAATTTTCCTTCTGAATTTAATTACCGTGAAATGAATAACAGTGCGAAAAAAAAGAGAGAAAAGAAAAAAAAATTCCCATGGTTTCTGCTATTTAATTTATTACTATTAAACCAGTCATTATTTAGGGACGCCACACCATGATAAAACAAAAATTTTGTTTATTGTCATTGACACTTTTTTTAGTATTTGATAAATTAGCAAATTTTGTGTTTGCTCTCTAATAAATTTTTTTTCATTGGTTAAAAAAGTGTCAAGGACAAAAACCAAAATTATTGTTTTATTAAGGACTCAATGCAAAGAAAAAGTTTATCATGGAACAAACACAAAAATCAGATATTTATTAGGGAACAAAAACATATTTTAACCTTGACAAAATTAGTTGTTGATGTATATATGTGTGCTTTGTTTTGAATTGATTGAGAGACTCAAGAAGTGTGAATCCTAGGATATTATTGTTGTTATGTAAGTTGTTTTATTTGGATAATGGGAGGTGTGACCTTGGGAATTGAAAATACACATGATTATTGTATGATACGGCTGAGTTACAACCATAGTGTGTGATTACCCTGTTTGTTAGATGTTGTGTCGTAGTTAGAGGGACTCAAGCATGAGTCCTAGTGTTGCTAGAACTTTGTTATAGTGGGCATTGTACATCTTGGAAGACATGCATTATTGTGTGATAGTTCACAGGGACCCGGATACAAGTACCAATGTGACGTAAATTCATTCTAGTGAGTAAAGCACGCTTTGAAAGAAAGTCGCATGGGGCATTCTGTTCGCTTTCGGCAAGTGCACCGGATCGTGCAAGTAGTATAAAACGGTAAGAACCGAGTATTGAACTCTCGGGGAACTTGTGTTACTTGGTAAAGCTATTTCAGTGAATAGGTGTCTAGTGTAAAAAGAGATGTGTTTACTATGAACAGGTGTGTAAACTAACTATTAAAAAGGAAAATCACGTGAGTAATGATGTGTAAAGACTAATAGACGACACGTTGGTCTTCCTAATAGGTGCCTGATGTTAAAAGGATATTCTCTACTTAACAATGTTTATGCGTTCTATGGTGTCTCCTGAAATGCTAAACCCCGATTCCTCGTGATAGTCTAGCCTAATCCTGATCAAGCATTGGCCACAGATTCTTCTTGTTGGACTAAACTCGGCTAGGACCGCATTAAGACAAACATACAACAACCAGGTTACCGTACCTCGATCCCTCGTGATAATACGACAAACTAGCCTCGTCCTATCAAGTTCTAAGAATCAGACCAGTTTCCACTTTTGAATGATCCTAAAAACATATGCATCTACGTGATCAAGGCAAAAGCATGGTAGAATGAAGTTCTGATAGCACAGTGAACACACAAAATATCATTAAATAGATAAAATGATATTTACATCAAGTACCTACAAGGAAGATCCAACAGAGGATTTAGCTTTCCATAACTGGGAAGCTTCCTTTACAACAAAGAGAAGAGAAAGATGAAAGATTATAGAAATACAAGTAGTGGGGACGTCTCCTCCACCTCTAGGACCTCACAATCACTCACAAACTCATCTCAAGCTCTTAGGACGACTTCCTCTTCAAGCTCTGGTCTCTGCTGATCTTCACACAACAAAATCTCTCAAACTCTTTAGAACTTGGACCTTTATCTCTCTAGAAAACCCTCACATGCAGAAGCTCCTTGAGAAAAATGGCTAAACTCCTTTCCAAAATCTGATTTCAGGCTTAAATAGGTGGCTTTGTTCATGCTAGTGCGCTTAGCGCAATTTTGAACCGCTTAGCGCGCATTAGTGAATTTTGGCTTAGCACATGCTTTTCTCGCTCAGTGGATGGACTCAAATGGTGCGCTTAGCGGCATGACCCTTTGCTCAGCAAACACGCATAGCTCATCCTTCTTCCAGATTCTTCCTCGCGCTTAGCCGAGGAATGTTACGCTCAGCGAATGGCTTGCTAAGCCAGCAGATTGGCTTTGCGAGAGGGTGAAAATCAGTACTTCAAAACTTGCCTAATTATCCTGAAATTGAGAGAAAATGATTATTAAACACACAAAATGGAAGTACTAAGTATTTGTTACCTATCTTTAACAAAAAGTAATTACAACACTACAAAATAACCATAAATTTGAGGAGTTTGATACAATTTACACAAGTTTTATACACAAAAGTTAGTCGTATTCATCAACTAACACATTCCATCTGTGAAGATGTTGAAGATCATGAAGTGAAGGTCGGGTGACAATGTACACCTAGTGTGGTGAAGAGTACAGGTGTTCTCAAATTATGTGATTGTGGAGCTAGAAGCGATTTTTCAAGCTCATGTGTCAGTTTGTCACTAGTTGTTACTAAAAGATGAGGGCCAGTCCTCAGAGTTGTTAGATGACCACAATTGGTACCTGGAAAATGATAATAAGACATGAATTATCCTTGAGAGTGAGGCGACAGGTTGTAACTGATGTTGCCAAGCCAACTTGACAACCCTGACTGACTATGAGCAATTTTTAGTTGGTGAGTGAGTGTGTGTGCACTTGGAGGCAGTGGATACTTAACATGACTAAGTCGACGCTCTGTCTTGAGGCTGAGTGCATTTGGAGGCGATGGATTCTCGATGTGACCAAATGCATGGATCACTTCCTTGGGTATCTCTGTCATGAGTGGATGCCTACAAACTTATATTTTTTGTGTAGTTTCAACACCGGATTGGATGTTAGAGATGATTGTTCCTTTTATATGTATTTGATCTGGGTAGGCTTTGGCTTCAATACTTTTGTTTATGTGTATATTCAATCATATACCTTGTGATCATATACAATTGTACCCTGAGGCTGTGGTCATATACAGTTATAACAACTCACACCAATTGAACTAGACCATTGGTAATGCTTATGTAATATAATAATATTGGTTGTATTTTAGAGACTTGGAGTGGGTGGCTTTCCTTGATTCCCTTGTTGTGGGACTTTAAGTAGGATGGAAAAAACTCATTTTATTTGTAACAACTAGCATTGGTTTAAATGGGAAAGGAAGTAGAGTATCATATACAAAGCTCTTTCTGGCTGTGGTTTGAAAGGGAGAATGAGTAGGGGAAGAGAGAAAAACAGACAAAAAGAATCCCTTGGCATTATCATTTTAACTAATGTATAAATTCCCCGATAAAATTGGTATCTCATGAAAAATTTAGCATGTCTTAGAAGATGCCAAAGTGCATAGAGAAGTAAAATTTCGACAAAATGAAATATGTGGATACCCGCAGATATTATATTAGCATGACTAACAAAAGGAGATGGCTCTAGAAACTTTAATTTATCAAAAGCATGGATTTTCTCCATGATAATCAGATGTCGTCAAATGATGGTTGGAGGCAATTAATCCAGATCCCATCGAAAAGCAAATAGATGACTTTATTTGACATTTTAAATTTCTTCAAAGTACTTATTGATTCGTTTATGGATTAAACAACTAAACATCTCCAAACAGCCCTTTAAACAATTCAACAATGGACAAAAGAATCAGCAAAAAATATGAATGCCACGCCACTTCGTCTCGTGCTTCCCAAAGGAAAATTACTTTTTAAAATAAAATGGAATGTTAACCGTTTCTTTTTTCTTTTTGGAATCCTTGTAACTGTTGCTTAAAACGTGGTGTTATTAGAACATAAGGTCATGGCTCAATGGAGGGTAGCCGGATGGTGTGGTAGGTTGGTTATTCGTCCTTAGTAGGTGTTGGACCGTTCACTATCATCGTTCAGTGGGTAGCTGGGTAAGTTTGAATAGTAGTGAAGCATATGGACTTAACATTCTTTTGATTAAAAACTTTGTATCAGAACAGTGTCCCACTCATCACCAAGAATTTAAACTATTTCACCAACCCAAATGAATAATAAATAAAATAACACAAGTGTGTACTTGAATAACCTTTTTTCACTTGTCCTATATGGACTCTGGCGTTGGTGTGTCGTCTTAATTGCTTTGTACAATTAGTCAAAACCAATTTTGACTTTAACTCATTTTATTTTATCAAAAAATTGTTCGGAGACTTTCATGTTTAGTTAATGATAACGACATTTTATGTGGCTACATGCTCATAAGTTCACGAAAAAATGTTTATTTTGTTTTTTTCCATAAACCTAACCAATGATTATGCCAGTATTATTTTACCAACTTAGCCAACCGACACATTTAATTGTACTACAGTAAAATAGGGACTTTTTTTAGAAAATGAGTTAAAAACGAATAATTAATTACCATAATGGGTTCATAAAAATATATTTACTAAAATGGATGAAAAAAATCACATAGGAATGTAGGAGGTATCACTATCACCTTGAGTGACCTTGTATTTTTTATTTTTCTTTGATATGTTCCAATCTATTGGTCAAGGTTAAATACTTATTTATTTAATGAATAAATCTCATGATAAATTTTCACACAATTTAGCGTCAATCATACTCATGTAAAATACCTATAAAATTAAACTCTTGATTATAAAATAATTTATTTTCACTTCAACAAATCATGTTTGCGTTATATTAATACTTATAATAAGTATAAATGTATAAATAACTATGAAAAAAAGGATTCATACAGTTACTAACGAAAAATGAAGTAATAAGAATATACATATTTTATTTCTTTTGGTAACAAAGAATAAAGTAATAAGAGTATGTATTTTAGTATTGTTATAATATACTACAAATCATGATACACTACTAAAAAAAAGGCTTTCAACATCGCTTCATTAACATCGGTTATTTCAGAAACCAATGTTAACGAAAGCGCGGTGACATTTTTGTAATTAAATGAAGTTACTTAACATCGGTTTTAGCAAAATCGATGTTAATTACTTCATGTTAACATCGGTTATTTAAAAAACCAATGTTAACATCAAGCTAAGATGAATATGGTAACATCGGTTTTGGAAAAACCGATGTTAACTTTATAGTGTTAACATCGGTTTTAACAAAACCGATGTTAAGGAGTTGATGTTAACATCGGTTTTTTAAAAAACCGATGTAATCTATTTGATGTTAACATCGGTTTTTACAAAACCGATGTTAACTATATTCAGTTAACATCGGTTATCCTTAGAAAACCGATGTTGTTATGTTTATAATTTAAAACTTCACATTTCACAACCTGCGCCCTCAAAAACCTTGCCCTCCTCCTTCCTGAAATCGCTCTTCTCGTCTCTTTTTCCTGCCGCCTGAAATCTGTCGGAAACCTTGCCCTCCTCCTCCCACATTGTTTTCAATAGTGCTGGAAACCCCTCGGTCGAACCCACAGAACCCCCTACACTGCTCTTCGAAGTGTGGCTCGAACAGAACCCTACATACACTGTTGGTACTAGGGTGCTGAAAGTCTTGTGGGTGCTCAAACCCACAGAACCCCCTACACTGCTCTTCGAAGTGTGGCTCGAACAGAACCCTACATACACTGTTGGTACTAGGGTGCTGAAAGTCTTGTGGGTGCTCAAAGCTCAAAGCTTTCTTCGCAAGGTACGTAGGTCAAAGCTTACAATCATTTCTATAAAAAATATTATTGGAAGCATGCTTAAGTTGCTTACGAAATCCATACCTTGTTGTTCATTGAATCTCAGTTGAGTCAGTTCTGCAATCTCACTCAGATTCTTGTTCTAATAAGATAAAAAAAATGAAACCAAGAGTGGAAAGGGCTTTCCACGTACGAATCAGACACAAGCCGATTCCACGTTCACAAAATCACCAGTTTCCCAACCTTTTTCTTATCATCAATTGTCTCTTTTTATTCTCACTTCCTTAAATCAGGAATAGCAAAGGGAAAGTGGCCATGCATATGCAAGCACCCACAATCAGTCTTAACACTGCAAGGTCCCCATCTTCATTAGCTGCAGCTGCCAATGCTGGCCTGCGACCGCACCTCATCCCTATGGCTTTAAAGTCATCTTTCTTATGTAGTTCCCTTAACCTCTTACTTCATCCAATGCAACAATATCTTACTTCTGGAGCTCCCAGGATTTCAATGCGTGTGGCCTCCAAGCAAGCCTATATCTGTCGTGATTGTGGGATTCCTTTCATGTTTTGTCTCACCCTTTATCATTAGATGATTCATGTATGAAGTTGTCACAACATGCCCTTTTGCGGGCAAGCGAGGCGAGGCTCACGGGTGCGCTTTCCGAAGAAGGAAAGATGCGCGGAGTCGCCACCAACATTTATTTGTGAAAAACGTCGGAAAAAATCGAAGGAAACTGGTCAAAATGAAAATTCTAAGTTCGGGAGTTGTATTTACGTTTGAGGAAGGTATTAGCACCTCTCACGTTTGTCTCAAAGGACAACAACCTCATTTTTTAGAATTGTGGAAATTGTGTTACCTTTACTTTTACTTCTTTTTATTTTTTGAGGTCAACAAAAGCGGGGCTCTTGCTCCTACGTACCCTCCATCGAAGAGGAAATCAGACCTACGTAGTTCTTTCTTAACAGTGAATCAAGTGATTCTTTTTACTTGAAAGGTGATCATTTTAAGGCGTTAGACCTTAAAAATGATCCATTTACTTCATAAGGAAAACTGAAATGATAAACTTTCAAACCCTATTTAGTGACCTTTCTTATGGACGAGCTTGACTAGGCGAGTTGATTTTAGCCTTAGTTTCACTTTAGTTATTAGTCAATTCGATTAAGAATGAGAAATCCCAAAGAGAAAAACGTCCGATTGATTTTTTCGCTTCATTTTACTAAAAGGTATTTTTTGATTATTATATTATTATTTTACCTCTTTTTTGATTTCCAACGTGGTTACGACACGACCGAACGGTTGGAATTCATTTTAACAGAAATTAACGGATATTACAAATCAAATGATCCGTGGAAATTTATTTTATTTTTTGATTAGGCGAGAAATGACTTAAATAAATGACTGAAGCATGTCAAAAGGGGGTACGAAAAGTAAATGAAAACGAGAATAAAAATACATGAAACAAAATGGGGACCACCATGGGTACATAGAATGAATTGAAAAGCTTGGTTTGGGGTACTTACCAGTTGAAGACCGAAGAAAACGAAGAACGAACGATGGATATCGAAGAACGGTTGAAAACCTACGCGTAATTACTCACGGAAACGTTACGGAAGCGCCTCGGCTTGGATTTTCTTCACGAAAACAATTTTCCTCAGCAAATTTAAGAGAATACGAAGTGGCAAGAAGGCTGAACCCCTTCCTTCTTCACTCCCCCCCTTATTTATAGCAAAATAGGGGAGGAGCTTGCCACCCAGCTCGTCCAAGCGAGCTCAGCTCGCCCAGGAGAGCAAGGTTGCTTCCTCCAGAAGCAACAGCCTTCTGGAGGAAGAATTTGGAAGGCCCAAGTGGGCCTGATTGCTATTTGTACCCCCCTTTTTACTAAATGCACTCCCCTTCTATTTTTTTGGCGATTCTTTTTCCGTAACGTTACGAAACTTTACGAATTTCGTAACGATACTTATTTTCTTTCCGTAAGGTTACGAATCCTTACGGATCATGTATTTACTCTTTTTTAGCTTTCGAATAAGTTACGGAAACTCACGGATTGTGCAACAACACCTCCTTTTGGTTTCCGCCACATTACGGAATTTCACGGATCGCATAACCTTGCTTCCTTTTCACTTCCGGCGCGTCTCAAGACTTACATATTGTGCAACAAAGGGTGCCAAGTATCTTGAAACGACCAATCAAAGGTTGCATGTCATCAAGTAATAATCCCCGGACGAAATTAGGGTATGACAGTTGCCCCTCTTTACTTACCTTTTATCGGAGATAAGAGGAAAGCAAAGATAAGACACTGATTTCGTCCGTCTCGCCCTTTCTGTGATTATTCCATGACGACTCTCGTCTCTACTCCTTCTTTTTTCTGCACAACACAAAACAAAATACAAACAACAACAAAAACAACAATAATATAATATACACATTTGGCAAAGGAATCAATCGGGAAAATAACAAAGATCACATTTTCCAGTCAAGAGGGTCCGCACTTCACGATGAAGAACACATTGGAGAATAGAGGATTGCACTAGAGAGTCCACACTATGCAATCATGAAGAATGGCTCCAAACTCATTGGTGGAGGATGCATGAATGAAAACGCAATTCATGGGGCTCCGAATAAAAGGCGAGGATGGAGGATTGTACTAGAGGGTCCTCACTAGTCAATCATGAAGCATGGCTCCAAACTCTTTGGTGGAGGATGCATGAACGAAAACGCAATTCATGGGGCTCCAAAAAAAGGGTAGAGAATGGAGAATTGCACTAAGCAATCACTACACATGGCTCCAAACTCGTGGGTGAAGGATGCATGAATGAAAACGCAATTCATGGGGCTCCGAAAAAGGGGTAGAGAATGGAGAATTGCACTAAGCAATCACGACGCATGGCTCCAAACTCGTGGGCGGAGGATGCATGAACGAAAACACAATTCATGGGGCTCCGAAAAAAGGGTAGAGAATGGAGAATTGCACTAAGCAATCACTACGCATGGCTCCAAACTCGTGGGTGGAGGATGCATGAACGAAAACACAATTCATGGGTCTCCGAAAAAGTGGTAGAGAATGGAGAATTGCACTAAGCAATCACTACGCATGGCTCCAAACTCATGGGTGGAGGATGCATGAACGAAAACGCAATTCATGGGGCTCCGAAAAATGGGTAGAGAATGGAGAATTGCACTAAGCAATCACTACGCATGGCTCCAAACTCGTGGGTGGAGGATGCATGAACGAAAACGAAATTCATGGGGCTCCGAAAAAAGGGTAGAGAATGGAGAATTGCACTAAGCAATCACTACGCATGGCTCCAAACTCGTGGGTGGAAGATGCATGAATGAAAACGCAATTCATGGGGCTTCGGAAAAGGGTAGGCAGGACCGAATGGTCCACCGGTTTTTTTTCACCTAAAAAGGCAAACATGCTTTTTGCAAAGAAAAATAAATCATTCGCGAGAGCACCATATCTTAGAAAAACAATATACTTATGCCAAGGGTAATCTTCCTTGTACCCGAAAATGAAAGGCAGGATGTCAACTTTTAGCTTTTGAATGAACATTCAGGGGAAACATCGGGTTAAGCTGAAACTGGGAATAAATCACTCATAGTGTATAAAAACTTACACAGGCAAGTGTTTTACCCTAATCCCAAACCATAACTGCACCACGACTTTATTTTGCACACGATTTCCTATCGAATCAAATATCGCACGTACGATCACGGATCAATAGGATTTTCTCTAGGGTAGTGTTTTTTGAGAGGAAACTGGGTGTTCCGGTCTTTTCCTCTTTGTTTATGTGGGGCGGGATATCGCCAGTCGAGAATGATTTTGAGTGGCAATCTGAAAGGAAGAACCACCAAAAAATGGGTTTTCCTTTGCCGGCAGTCACCTACCTTGCCGAAAATTTATCTGGCTTGAAGAATTTCTGTTCTCTTTCTTTCATTGATCGTGAATTACTCTATTTTCCTCCGATCTTTTCCTTTTTCACTTCCTTTCGATCTTCGATCGGAAATCCTTCTTTTTCTTTCTTTTTTATTGTTCTTTTCTTTGTTTTCATATTTTTCTTTTTTCTTTCTTTCCATTTCTTCCTTTTCTTTCTTTTCACTTCTTTTTCTCTATTCCTTTCTTTGGGAAATCGGGTTTTAGTATCCTATTTGCTCTCCCTTGAGGAGATTCCGTTGTCCTTTGGTTCGGGGGAAAGAATGAGGATTCTTTTGATAGGCCAAGGTTCAAAAAATTCTAAGGTTGTGTCTCAATGGGGACTTTTATCGTGGGGGCCCGATCTGGATATCTGGGGTAAAACAAATTTGGGTGTCAAGATGTCGGTCTCGGGCTGAACTTCCATATTATTCCACAAGGCACGCGTGACAATGATGATTTGAAAACAACGTGCAAAATTAGTCATGGCTACAGCCAGGTAGGCACTCAAGCATCCCGTTTATGGCATTGTGATACTACGGTTGGGAATTTACACAAACAGACCCAACGTTTCCAAATTATGTTCTTTCATCAATTCAATGAATTCATCCATTCTTATCTCGGTTATTCAAGAAAAATAAACTCTTAGCGTCAGTCCCTTGTTTCCAGAAGATATGTTTGCTCTTTACGAATGATTTATGCTTCCTAACTATAACATGTCGACCTTCGAGGTCTTTCTTTCTTTTTCCTTTTTGTTTCATTTTTATATTCACAAAATCATACACCCATTGCTATTTGTGAGAAATATTTTCTTTGTACACTTTCATTCCTATACATGACGAACCCTTTTTCGTATACACATCAGAACTCTTTTTCTTTATGTCACATAGTCTATACACAAACCCTATCCATGTTCAAAGATTTTTCGTTTTTCCCAACATACACCTGTGGTTCATACAAAAGTTTCTTTATATACACTCGTTGCTCACACACACAAGAATTTCTTTTCACACATCGTTTACACACACAAAATCCTTTTATACACATTTTCTTTTTACATATATATAAATAAAAACATTTTTTTTTCTTTTTATACATAGACATTTATTCACAATGCTTCTTTCTTTTTACCATGATTTTGGTTCATTTTTTTTTATTTTGGACGACGTTCCTAAAAAATGAAAAATTCTACGCGATTTCGGAACTTCAACAAACACTATTGACAACAACGAAGTAAATACAAACGTAACAGTTCAAACGACATGTATGCACAAAACAAAAGTCAACCAAAACGAAACAAACGTTAGTCCCTCAGTTAAACAAAAATAAAATGATACGTAACAGATAAAAGAGGAAACATAAAAGAGAATATGGATCTGGGGATCCCACGGTCATGTGGCTCCGCATGCCACCGAACT
The DNA here is from genome assembly GCF_000004515.6 of Glycine max. NCBI lineage: Eukaryota > Viridiplantae > Streptophyta > Magnoliopsida > Fabales > Fabaceae > Glycine > Glycine max. The sequence goes on from NC_038250.2 coordinate 40,101,386, forward strand.
CTTGGGTCACGGTAACACAAAGTGGGGTGGGCGACAAAAGCAGGGCTTTTGCTCCTACGTATCCTCAATTTGTGATGAGGAACTCAGACTTACGTAGTTCTTGATAACTGTGAGACTAAAAATAGTCTCGGTGTTTTCCTCACTAAAATGCAAACATGCTTTAGTAAAGAGACAAAACTTCCAACTGATCAGAGCAACATATGCTCCTTTTTATGAAAAATGATGTGTCTATCGGGGAAAGAGAGTATGCTGATGAAATTTTCTCATAACCATAAATGAGATTTTGGATGTCAGCATTTCGTTTCTAAACGACCATTTAGAGGAAACACTGGGTCCATCAAAGATAGGAGAAAATCACTCAAAGTGTATCAATCTCACACAGGTAAGTGTTTTATCCTAATTCCGAACCTTAGATATGTCATGACTTGATTTTGCAAATCATTTCCTATCAAATCAAAGATTACATGCGTGATCGTGGATCAATAGGACTTATTTTGGGAATGGTTTTTAGGTGGGGAATTTTGGCTTTGAGTGTTTTTGCCTTTTCCTTTCTGTTTTTGTTTAGTGCGTGGCGAGAAAGTCGTTAGCGCACAGGATTTTGTCGGCAATCAAAGGGAGAGGACCACTGTAGGTCGTGGTTTCCTTTTTCTTGTTCACTTGGTGACAATTCTGTATTGTTCAGTTATTGTCTGGTCCAAAGACCTTTCTGCATATTTCTTCTGTTTTCTTTCGATCTTTGATCGGGAACTTTGTTTCCTTTTTTTTGCTTTCTCCCACTCTTTGATTGGGAATTTTTCTCTCTTTTTTTTTTGTTGTTTTCCGAGGGCAAGGATTGACATTCTCACCCTGGGTCAAGGTTTATGATAAGTTGGGATTTTGGCTCAAGGCTTGTAGAACGGCTGGTCATGATATATGTCAGGGTTTGGCCAGCGGTTCGGGGATAAAAGGGATGTCCTACATTATTTCCATGATACACATGCAACAATGATGATTAGGAAATTTTATGCAAAACTGGTCATGCATGCACCCATGTGGACACTCAAGCATCAAGTTTTTATGGTCATGTGACACTAAGGCTCAGGATTCATTTTCCCTATTTTAAGTCAACCCAGTATTTCCAAAATATGTTCTTCTATCAATTTTTGCATTCATCCGAGTCTATCTTGGGTGTTCGAAAAACTTTTCACAGCATTTACCCTTCAAATGTGTACACACATTTTTTTTCAAAAACTGGTTAAGATCAGTAAAATCTTTCAAAGAAAAGTTGGAAATTATCTCTTTTCACAAGCATGTTGTTTTTTAGCTAGACAACTTTTTATTATTATTTTTTTTATTATTTTTATTTCTATTTTTTTTCTTCTTATTCTTTTCTTGCTCGCTCTCCCTTTTTTTTTTCATGAGGTATTTTGCTACCTAAACATACGTATATTTTTGTGAGGTATTTTGCTATATACATGCGTGTCCAAGGTATCTTGCTACCTAAACATACATATATATATATATACAGATATTTTTGCTATATACATGCATATCCAAGGTATCTTGCTACCTAAACATACATACATATATATATATATACATATATATATATATATATATATATATATATATATATATATATATTGTGAAGTATTTTTGCTACATACATGCATATCCAAGGTATCCTTCTACCTAAACATACATATATATATTTTGTGAAGTATTTTTTGCTACATACATGCATATCCAAGGTATCTTTCTACCTAAACATACATACATACATACATATATATATATATATATATATATATATATATATATATATATATATATATATATATATTGTGAGGTATGACTACCTTCCGAGCTTGTGCTTGTTTTATTCAAATACCTAGGATCATGAGCAACTAGGTGTGTCCTGCTATGACTTGAGAAACAAAAGTGTTCAAATAACAAGCAGAGATTTAAAAGGTACTAAGTTGCCTCCTTGTAGCGCTTCTTTAACGTCTTGAGCTGGACGCTTGATGGCTTGTCGGTCACGGACCTAGTACTTTGCTTACCTTTGGCTCTGGACTTGGTCGCCTATTGGTCGGCCATGGGTCGTAAGCAACGCTCTAACCTTTTTATGGATGAGCTGAGGTGAACTCTAGAGGTGATGGCGGTGCGTCTGTTGCCCACTGTCGGCCATCCCCAGGCTGCTGTGGTGTTTCGCCTTGCGCCTGCCTGGGAACGCAGTACTTCTTGATGAAAGCTCGATTAGTAGGGGGCCTGATGCCCATGCTGGAGGTGACAGGCACTCCGTAGAACTGAAAGAGACCCGTAATTAGAGCTTGACAACTCCAAGACCCTGTTGGACTTCTTCGGGTCCACTGGGTGTCTTGCAGGCGCGATCCCTGCAAACAATAGATGAAATCAGAAATCAGTTGAGCGATGTGCATACTTACCTATGTCATGATGACGTGACCTTGCCGGGGGGAACGGGCACCCTGTAGGACTACAGAGGCTCCTAACCAGAGCTGGAAACCCCAGGGCCCTGTTGGACTTCTCCGGGTCCACTGGGTGTCTTTGTGGGTGCGATTCCTGCAAACAATAGATGGTATCAGAAATCAGTTGAACCATATGTATACTTACCAATGTCACGATGGCATGACCTCGTTGGGGGAATGGGCACCCTGTAGGACTGACAGAGACCCGTAACCAGAGCTGGAAACCCCAGGGTCCTGTTGGACTTCTTCGGGTCCACTGGGTGTCTTGTGGGAGCGATCCCTGCAAACAATAGATGACATCAGAAATCAATTGAGCCATGTGCATACTTACCTATGTCATGATGGCACAAACCAACTGATACATCTGCAGGGGGAGATTGGCAATATGGTCGCTGGGCAGAATTTTGCTAAATAGCAACATCATCCACATAAGAGTGGTCATGTTGGTGCGCATGATCCGCACTTTTCTTTTTGCAGCGGCACGGGGGAAATCTTGCCCCGGTATGAATAGTAGATGCGTGATAGCCTCCCTCTCTGGATGTGCTCGCACAGTTGGTCACCCTCCAATATCAGGGGGTGGCCCAGGAACTGATAAAAGGAAACTACTGGCCCCTTAACCGGGAGCGCAAGTCTCGGTTAAGCATCTAAGGGCAAAGGACCTTATATTCTCCTAAGCTGTGGATATGGAGCACACTGAAAATGAGGACGCGTAGCCCTCTAAGGGCGTGCAGCCCTCTGCAGGCAAGGATGTGCAGTCCTCTGATGGCGAGGACATATAGTCCTCTAGGGTGATAGGTACTAGTACCCAAGGGTCCACCTTTATGAGAAAGCAAGATATCGACTCATCGAGAGGGCCGGTCATCCAACAAGATTGGACACGAGATGTAGGAAATCTATGCAGTTAACATGATTTTTAGGGATGCAGACGCATGCAACCTTTGTCGTGAAATTTGGTAATGCTGACCTCATATGAAACAATGCAATGCAATGGAAAGTTGTACAATGTTCATGACATTCTTTCCCTATTTTGTGATTTTGATTTTGATTTTGATTTAATTTTTTTGGAAAACACAGATTGACTGTCCTTTTGAAAAAGGTGATAATTCATGCAACCTTATCCTATCTTTTGCAAATCTCTCCGGGAACTCACTCAGAGTGTATGTTCTGTTTGATTTAGTCACTTGACCATTTTGGAGTGATGGCAAGGGAGTTGTTTGACGTTTAATCAATCTATTGAAATTCCAGGGTTTGTCTCCCCCCCTTTTTTTTTCTTGTTTAAAAACATCGACGGGTGAGGACTTTTGATCTGCCCCTATGTTCACTTGAGGCTCGTGCACGATGCCCCTCGTTGCCCCAGTGTAAGGCTTTGAGGTACCAATTGTTAACTTTCATCATGACCTTGTAGCTGGGAACCTATTGGGTGAGAACTTCTAATCTGCCCCTAGGTTCGCTTGAGGTTTTTGCATGGTGCCTTTCATTGCCCCAGTGTAAGGCTTTGAGGTACAAATTGTCGTCTTGTTTTCACAACCTCGTAGTGAGGAAGAATGAAAGAAGCAGTTGATTCTTGCAAAAAGAATTTTCCAAGGACGACAAATAGTTGAAGGATTTTTCAGTTGATGGATTAAGTCAAATGACTCCTATGTAGAAGCAAGATGTCTTGATGATGCTAAAGGATCAAGTGCTTCTAAGTTTTATTCAAGACAAGAATCCAAGAAAATCAAGATATGTGATCAAGTTGATCTCTAGAATCTTTAGGAAGAAGTTTCCAAATTGAAAAAAAACAAAAGGTTTGACCAAAGAATTCTATCATTTCAAATTGAGATTTTCTCTCTGGTAATCGATTACCAGCAGCTGAAAATGTTTATCACAGTCACTAGAAATTTGAATTCAAAATTTATAATGTGTAATTGATTACGCATGGATGGTAATTGATTACCAGCAGTTTATTGAACGTTTTAATTCAAATTTTAAAGCCTGTAATCGATTACACAAGAAGGGATTTTCAGAAAATAATTTCCAAGAGTCACATCTATTCAAATGGTTTATGAATGGCCATCAAAGGTCTATTTATATGTGACTTGGAAACACGAATTTAAAAAGAGTTTTCATTGCCCAAAAAGTTTTATCCTCTCAAAAGATTAAGAGTTTTTCTGAACTGAACTGTCTTATCCTCTCAAAAAGATTTCTTGGTCAACCACTTGCATATTCAATAAGGAATTTTGATTGATCTTCATTGTACAATATATCTCTTTTAAGAGAGATATATTCTTCTCTTCTTCTTATTTCTGAAAAGGGATTAAGAGACCGTGGGTCTCTTGTTGTAGAGGATTCCTGAACACAAGGGAAGGGTTGTCCCTGTGTGGTTCAGACTTTGTAAAAGGATTTTTACAAAGAGAGTGGAAAATCTCAAGTGGGTTGCTTGAGGACTGGACGTAGGCACGGGAAGTGGCCGAACCAGTATAAATCAAGTTTGCATTCCTCTCTTCCCTTAAAGTTCTTTTATTTATTGCTATTTATCTTTTGCTTTAAAGAAGTTTATTTTGAATTTTCTTTTGAGTAATTCATGTTTAAGGGTGCATTGTTGATCCGAAAAGAGAGAGTGAAAGTTTAATTGGGGAATAGTCTTCGTATCTTAATTCAACCCCCCTCTTTTTCTTAAGGTAACTGAGGTCCAACATCCTATTCTTGATAACTCACTTCTCTCTAAAAAGACAAACTTTCCGGAATGAGGTCATATGAACGTCTTGAAAACACAGTCAATCAAATGTTTTTTTTTGCTTTTTTTTCTTTTTGAACTCCTTTTTTTTATTTTTATTTTGAAACTTATTTGTTTTGAACTTTACTCGTTTTACGGCACCCCCACCAACGTGCAAGACGAGTAATCTCTGATTGAACGGTCTTGGAAGTCCCAAACTCAGGAGCATAGGTCACTTGAGCAAACTGACCAATGGCTCGCTCCCACATTCCGGTGAAAGTTGAATAAGCAAAGATGCGTTTGTGAGAGGACGAGGGACAAAGATATCAACTTAATCCATTTCATTTAACACTGTAACTGTGGTTTACAATAATAGTACAAACTTGAAAATCCTGATGAGTCATTAGAGACATCTAACAACAACTTTCAAAATTGCACCATGTGTGGCATCTTTTGTCAATGTCAGGATTTACACGTGATTCTCCTCAAATTTCAGCCAGCCCGCATCAATTAGATTTTGCACCTTACGCTTCAGAGCCCTACAATGCTCAATGGAATGCCCCGAGGCTTCTCCATGACAAGCACACGTTGCGTTCGAGTCGTATTCTCGGAGAAATGGAGGTTGATGAACCTTGGTTGGGGTTATGGCTACCATTGAATTATCAAGTAGACATGGGAGCAAGTCAGCATAAGACACTGGAATTGGGGTGAATTCTACACGCTTTCTCGCTGCAAAATTCATTTCTTGGTTGGTGTTTTTGGATTGTGCTAAAGGTGATGTTCGTCATTAGAAGTGTGGTAGACAGACTTTGTGGTTGATTTAGGGATGGCCTTTGTGGATAACTGGGCGGTGGGTAAGGAGAAGGTTTGTTATTGGCTGAGTAATGACATTGTTGGGTTGGTGGGAAACTTGGTTGTATAGGAATGGCAGTCACAGCATGGGCTTCTGCCTCATTCTCACCCTCTTCATTTGCCCCAGTTTTCTCATTCGTCCAAGTGGGATGATTAAATTTGCCTCTTTTCAGACCCGCTTTGATCCTTCTGCCGGCGAAGTCCAAATCCGCAAAGCTTGAAGGTGTGTAACCCACCATTTCCATAATAGAACACTGGTAACGTGTCTACTATCATTGTGATAATCTATTTCTCTGTTATTGGGGGCGTTACTTGAGCTGCCAAGTCTCTCCATCTTTGGGCGTATCCTTTGAAAGATCCGTGCACCCTTTTTTGCACATGTTTTGTAGTTGCATCCTATCCGAAGCCATTATACTGACACCGCCTAACAGAGGCAACCATTAGGTCCTTCCAAGAATGGACTCGGGAAGGTTCCAAGCTAGTGTACCAGGTAACAGCTACCCCAATAAGACTTTCTTGGAAGAAATGTATCAGCAATTCCTCATCTTTTGCGTATGCCCCCATCTTCCGATAATACATCTTTAGATGGTTCTTGGGGTAAGTAGTCCCCTTGTACTTGTCAAAGTCTAGCACCTTGAACTTGGTAGGGGTGATGATATCGGGTACTAGGAACAACTCTTCTAGGTTAGCAAAGGCATAATCTTTACCTCCTTCAATGGCCCTGAGCCTTTCCTCTAGATGATCCAACTTTCCCATTTCTGCCATAGCATGAGGGTTTTTACTTGTTGTGGAATGCAAGAGGTGTAGCTGGGGATGATACTAAGGGCCCTCCAAAGGGTTTTGTAGGGGTATACCACCAACTGCTTGCCCTTCAGTGGCATATCCGAGGCAAGGCTCGAAGTCGGCTAGATTGTGGTGAGGAATTTCATGTGTCTCCCCCACGGTTTAAGAGACATGTGCATGATTAGTTTGGGGTTGTTGGCTCTCAATGGGTATGGGAGCGGAGTTATTGACATCCTTATTGGGAATGTACGCCACATTGGGTGGTGTATAGTTGGGAGGCAAGCCTTATGGTGGGAAGGCGTGCTTGTTTTGATTTTGCACATTATGGGGGTCGTCCCTACTTCCCAAATCTTTGCCTACCATATCTAAGGTTGGATGATTCATTTGGTTGAGGCCAGATGGGGGCATCGGGTTCACCTTAGCAACAGTGCTAGTAGCGGCAATTGTAACCGCATTGGCTTCCATTATCTTCTTCATGCTCATCATGGCCTCCATCATTGTGGCCATTTTCTCTTTCATGGCCTCCATGTCGGCCTTCACCTTCTTTTGCACCTCCTCTGCTTTACCCATTACTCTAGCTCTAGCACAGGTTCGGTAAGGGCACCGTAAAGCGGGTTCTTTTCTTTTTTATAACAATGATTAAGTTCTCTCTCTCTCTCTCTCTCTTTTTCAAGGAAAGAATGCAATGAACAATGCAACCAATGAAAAACATGGATGTATGCGAATGATGCACAGTTGAAGTATTATGAATTTTTACATAGGATATGGGGTTGAATCAATTTAGATTTTCAACATGGTCCATGACATCTTCGTCAAGGTGAAACTGGAAGTAACAGGGACATTGACAGCCCTAAATGTGTTTGGCAGTAGACGAAGCAACGATGTAACACTATCCATCTTTTGCCCCAATTTTTTGCAAGATGGTTACTTCCATACTTCAACTTGACTCGATGAACCTTTTCGTAAAAGTGCGAGCTTGGTTCAACCCCATAACCCAGGGAATGGCAATTTTGATCACCAATACTTCATCAACATTTCATAGGGATGAAAGACTCAGGAATACGCATGCTATGCATGGAAAATGTAATTATGTGATTGAGATGCCCGAAGAAACATCCTTTCTTAGTTAACCATGCATTAGGTACCATGTTCAATCATTTTGTTTTTAAGTAAAATGGGTTTATGATCCCAACATGGTTGGCTCATGGTACCGAATATATGCAACTAAGAATGCAGCGTGAATTTTCGCGCTTTCTTTTTTGTTTTTGTCTTGCAGGGGAAAACGCAAGGGTCATGCATGAGCAAACATGAAAACAATTAGTATGCAATTTGTAGATCAAAAAAGTTTGTTGAACACATATGCATGATGATGCAATGACTCATGCAAAATGTGATGCAGGAATATGATAACGGACAAATGTAGGAACGATATGTTCATTATGATGCCATGAAGAGATGCTTATGCGATGCATGATATGAATGCATTTACGGACACGAGAGCCCGAAAAATCATCTCTCCTTACTTGAGCATTTGGGGGCGCAGTGCCCCATGTGTGCAGTTAAGAAGACAATATGGATCTTCCGACTTCCCACGACAAATGACGAGACCCACATACAACGCATGTGTGATGGCATGATGCAGATGCGCAAAAGCGCAACAGGGGGATTTACACAGCATGACAATATCCTCAAATAATCATACAACAAAGGCGTACCTGACCTTTAGGTTATATGCATGACAGTTTTTAAAAGGAACGCAACGTGTTCGCTTCGTGCCCCTATTTTAGGGATCTATAGGATAATATCTAGGGGTCTCTAATAACTACTCCCAATGATTCATAACTCACACGGCTGTTTTCTAGAGGTATCATCACTCAAGATAATAACATTGTGGTGGTATGGAATACCAGCGACAACATATTATAAAGAGAGAAAGCTCTAGACGAGGTTTCACTATTATCAAGCAAGTCGGAGACCTAGCATGATCATAGATTCACCTCCACTCCTTAAATTCCCATGAACCCGGGTATAGGGCCCCTTTTTTCACTCAAACCCATGGGTGCTTAGAATGCAGTGTAAAAATGTGGAAAAGACAGTAGTTATTACATTTTACACAGTTCAACAAATGCACACACAAAGTTTCACAATTCCACAATTCCTTAAAATAGGCCTAACTCACAAAAAATATCCCCAGTGGAGTCGCCAACTGTCGCAACATGCCCTTTTGCGGGCGAGCGAGGCGAGGCTCACGGGTGCGCTTTCCGAAGGAGGAAAGATGCGCGGAGTCGCCACCAACGTTTATTTGTGGAAAATGTCGGAAAAAACCAAAGGAAACCGGTCAAAATGAAAATTCTAAGTTCGGGAGTTGTATTTACGTTTGAGGAAGGTATTAGCACCTCTCACGTTTGTCTCAAAGGACAACAGCCTCATTTTTTAGAATTGTGGAAATTGTGTTACCTTTACTTTTACTTCTTTTTATTTTTTGAGGTCGACAAAAGCGGGGCTCTTGCTCCTACGTACCCTCCATCGAAGAGGAAATCAGACCTACGTAGTTCTTTCTTAAGAGTGAATCAAGTGATTCTTTTTACTTGAAAGGTGATCATTTTAAGGCGTTCGACCTTAAAAATGATCCATTTACTTGATAAGGAAAACTGAAATGATAAACTTTTAAACCCTATTTAGTGACCTTTTTTGTGGACGAGCTTGACTAGGCGAGTTGATTTTAGCCTTAGTTTCACTTTAGTTATTAGTCAATTCGATTAAGAATGAGAAATCCCAAAGAGAAAAACGTCCGATTGATTTTTTTCGCTTCATTTTACTAAAAGGTATTTTTTGATTATTATATTATTATTTTACCTCTTTTTTTATTTCCAACGTGGTTACGGCACGACCGAACGGTCGGAATTCATTTTAACAGAAATTAACGGATATTACAAATCAAATGATCAATGGAAATTTATTTTATTTTTTGATTAGGCGAGAAATGACTTAAATAAATGACTGAAGCACGTCAAAAGGGGGTACGGAAAGTAAATGAAAACGAGAATAAAAATACATGAAACAAAATGGGGACCACCACGGGTACATAGAATGAATTGAAAAGCTCAGTTTGGGGTACTTACCAGTTGAAGACCGAAGAAAACGAAGAACGAACAATGGATGTCGAAGAACGGTTGAAAACCTTCACGTAATTACTCACGGAAACGTTACGAAAGCACCTCGGCTTCGATTTTCTTCACGGAAACAATTTTTCTCAGCAAATTTAAGAGAATACGAAGTGCCAAGAAGGCTGAGCCCCTTCCCTCTTCACTCCCCTCTATTTATAGCAAAATAGGGGAGGAGCTTGCCACCTAGCTCGCCCAGGCGAGCAAGGTTGCTTCCTCCAGAAGCAACACGCTTCTAGAGGAAGAATCTGGAAGGCCCAAGTGGGCCTGATTGCTATTTGTACCCCCTTTTTACTAAATGAACCCCCTTCTATTTTTTTGGCGATTCTTTTTCCGTAACGTTACGAAACTTTACGAATTTCGTAACGATACTTATTTTCTTTCCGTAAGGTTACAAATCCTTACGGATCATGTATTTACTCTTTTTTAGCTTTCGAAGAAGTTACGGAAACTCACGGATTGCGCAACAACACCTCCTTTTGGTTTCCGCCACATTACGGAATTTCACGGATCGCATAACCCTGCTTCCTTTTGACTTCCGGCGCGTCTCGAGACTTACATATTGTGCAACAAAGGGTGCCAAGTATCTTGAAACGACCAATCAAAGGTTGCATGTCATCAAGTAATAATCCCCGGGCGAAATTAGGGTATGACAGAAGTCTATGGACTTGTTCATTAGATGATTCATGTATGAAGTCGTGGTTGTTAGCACTGACTTATACAATTTGGAAGCATAGAAATAGCATCATCTTCTCCAATGCTGTTTTCAATGCTCATAATATAATGGACCAAGCAGTGTTTTTGCGATGGACATGGCTCAAAAACTTAGAAAAGAATTCCACATCTCATTTTAATCAGTGGTCTTCAAATATCAAAGATTGTTTTCTTCGGACACCAACATAGGGAAATAGGATACAGCTCTGCACTATTATCCTATGTAGTTTTCTTTCAGCTTGTATAATATCAAGGCTTGTTAGAGAATCAACTATGATTTGTACTTATACAAATATGTATCAATTTAGTACCTCTGGTACTTATTAATGAATATATTATATTTTTGGCTGATAAAAAAAAAACACACAACAATCTTATGCTTGTGTTGATAATGATGCAAGTATATTTACAACGACAGGACCCCCTTTGAGAAATTGGCTGATAAATTCTTCTGTCCTGGTAATTGATTACTTTTTTTTACTTCACCTCCAGTGTTACTAATATAGAAATTAAAGGAAATTCAATCCAAAACAAAACTTGTTGTCATGCTTTACAAGTGATATAAATTATCAAAATCTAATGACAATGAGTGCACAGAGTTGCAACTTGGCAGTAGTTTCTGACTAATACATCAGCATTAGGATTCCCAAGCATACAATGAGCTAATCAAGATTTTCACGTATCATTTTTGCTGTTTCTGCTGCTATATGGAGAACAGTGTTATCATCATCATCCTGAGACAAAATAAACAGCTTAGAACTTTAAATTAGAAACATAACACACAGAGACACACACACTCATGACATACACACACACACACACTCATCATACAAACACACACACAAGTTTGATAACAAATTTGTTCAATTATACATGCAGAAATTTCTTCAATTCTAACTTATTAGGTGTGACAAGGTAGCTGGCCTCTTCATAAGGTACTTATCTAAATTTAACTTAAATTCTACTGCAGTGGTGATGACCTACTAATATTAGTGAAAACAAATTTGCCAAGTGTACATAAGTTAATTTGTTCAGAGTTGTTTATTCCTATTTTAAGTTTTGAAATATGCTTGCATGATTGTATTTGTATGAGGATTATATTGTTTTTTATATAAATTATGGCAAGCTGAATAGTAGTGAGTATAATGTTGGTATTTTAGGGGCAGTGTACTTATTTTTGTTTTTTTTTTTAATTTTTTTTATCAGCAAAGATGATATATCATATATAAAGAAAGAGTAGCAGACGTACTAAGATACAAAAGAGAGGTGACCATGGTAATGGTTCCATAATCAAACAAAACTAGTCTGAGAGGGAACCACTCTATAGAAACCTAAGAAAAGTACAAAACTAGTAGCCAAAATTGTATCCTCTACTAGTACAAAAAAGCTTGTCTAATACTACTGCACCAGTGATTAAAATGTTCTGTGAAGCCTTTCTCAAAGTTCCTAAGCCAGGTCCAAAGAATGAAAATTGCATCTTCCTCACTGTCCCTGCAAAATTGGCATGACGTGTCAGCAACCTGCACTTGCCTCCGCTGCAAACTCTATCTTGTCGGAAGTCTATTTCTAATTAGTCTCCGTGCAAAGATTGCTATTTTTCTTGGAACCTTTATGCTCCATAATTTGACAAAACATTCCTCCTGGGTTATTGCTGTTGCTCCTTCCATTATTACCTTATAGGCATTGTTTGTTGTATACTGACTTGTAGGATCAACAGTCCATTCCCACACATCAGGTCCATGTTGTTGAATGGCCATATCCTGAACCTCATTGAGAAAAACACCAGCCGTATCAATTTCATTGTCAAAACAATGGCCTTCTCCAAATAAAGCTCCACTCCCACCCATTGTCTTTGTGACTTCCCATCTGTTGGATGTAGTGATGTTGCTGTAATGAGATTTAATGCAGCCTAGGGATGCTGCATTAAACTTAGACAGATTCTTGATTCAAGCTTCCGCACACACACACAGAAACTGGCTTCTCCATTCAAAAAGGTGTCTTCTCCATTCAAGTTTCCATTCCCAAACATTTGCAGAGTGACATCCCATATCCTGAATAAGCTTCTGCTGTTGACAGGATATGTTATACAATCTGGGATATTTCGCCCTTAAAGGTTCCTGTTCCATGAGCCAGCAGTCCCATTTAACCCATGCAATTTTCTTCTGATCAAGGCCACCACCCCATAGGAACCTCCTCTGGATTTGGGTCAGTTTTTCCGCTACCCTGTTAGGAATTCTGAAAAAAGAGAGATAGAAAATAGGAATAGAGGTTAGAGTTGCTTTTATGAGGGTCACTCTTCCCCCATAAGATACATGTCTCTGCTTCCACCTAGACAATTTAGATTCAGTCTTTCTTAGGATTGGATCCCATAACCCACAGCGCCTTGGATTAGCCCCGATTGGTATTCCCAAATAAGAGAAAGGCAGAGGCATGATTCTGCAATTCAGATAACTAGCAGCCTGCAATTTCCATTATTCAGATTGGCCCAACACCCCAAAGCTGTTCTTCCCATAATTTATTTTAAGTCCTTGCTGCAGCTGAGATCTTGCTGCAGCTTCTTCCTTTTCATATTTTCTTGGGAAGTCAGCTGCTTGTGTTCAGCTTCAGATTCAAGCTTGTTAGGCTTAGCTTCTAACTTCTAGACCCTTTTAACAGTGCATCGCTTCGTGTGCATCTTCAACACACACACAACACACACACACACACACACATAGACATTTACAATGAACAGATTCATATTTTCCTTAACCCATCTCCCTACCAGCAAATAAAAATTCGTGCCTTTCACCCTCCTAACTACCTCAAAGCCTATTTGATAGTACTTTTGCAATAACTTTGTAGACACAGCCTATTAGGGATATTGGTCTGAAGTCACTAATAAGTTGAGGGTCCTTGATCTTGGGGATGAGAGCAATGAATGATGAGTTGAGGCCCTTGGGGAAGACTGCGTTCACATGGAATTTTGAAAAGAACCTAAGGAACTCAGGTTTCAGTTCCCTCCAGAAATGCTTAATGAAACTGAAATTTAGCCCATGAGGCCCTGGGCTTTTGTCACTACCACAAGCCCACACTGCACTAGTTATCTCCTCCTCTTTAAAGGGTTCCACTAGCATCTCACTCTGGATTGAAGACAAAGCATTAAAAGAGACCCCATCTAAGTTGAGTCTATGCAAGCGTGGTTCAACAAACCTGCCTTTAAAATGCTGAAGAACTGCATCCTTAATGACAGCAGGATTATCTACCCAACTTCCATTAATTTGCATCCCCTTCAAAGCATTCCTCCTTCTACTGGAATTGATGATTTTGTGGAAGTAGGCAGTGTTACTATCTCCCTCTTTAAGCCACTTACACCTGGATTTCTGTCGCAACATTGATTCATCAAGAATACATTGCTCCCATAGGTCAGATTGGGCTTTCTTGAGCTCTTGGACCTGCCGATTAGTTGGTTGAGCTGTGAGGGAATTCTCCAAGTCATTCAGCTTATGCTGGATTAACTTCACCGTGTTGCCCAGATCTCCACAATTTTCTTTGCTCCAGATTTTTAACCTTTGTTTAATTTTCTGAAGTTTGCATTTCAAGGTTAGTGTCTGGAAGACAGAGATTGCTTCCCATTGAATTCTACTATAAGGCTAGTGTTTGGAAGACAGACATTGCTTCCCATTCTTTTAGCTGGGTGTCTAATGCCTCCTCTTCAGCTTCTCTGCAAAAAGGACAGCGTAGATCCTGCAGTTGCACTTGTCTCCTATGCAGATTCATTCTTGTTGGTAGTCTGTCCCTTATTAGCCGCCAAGCAAAAACTTTTATTTTGCTAGGAATTTTAATCTTCCATAATTCCTTACACCATTCCTCTTGCTGACCACCTGTAGAAGCTTCCAAAACCAGATTGTAAGCGCTGCGTGTGGAATAATTCCTTGTTTGATCACGTAACCATTCCCATTCATCTGATCCTTGCTGCTGAATGTGAAAATTAACATGAGAGGATTCACTCCTTACATCATACATACCAACAGAAAAATTAAAAGCACCAAGCTGCAAATATGTTTTTAACCCTACAATGATTTGGAGGGAAGAATGAGGGAAAATATCTTACAGAATGCGGGCCAAATTGTTTTGTTCAAATTCAAGTTTTTTTGTTTACAGATTTGGGTTTTATTGGCCAGAATTTGTTTATTGTTGCAGTGAAATTTTCTTTTTCTGCTGGTTTAAGTTGATTATGGATGTTGTATTTTAATTGAAATGTAGATAATAGGCTTTAAAAGGCTTTAAATACACTGTGGCTAATTTCTGTATGGTTTTTTTTAGGCTTATCATTTACTACTGTTAATTGGCGTTGCTGTGGAAGCTCTTTGATTATAGCAACTCTAGGTACGTTTGTACGGTCTACTATCTTTATATGTATTATGGTAGACTACTGTTTTGACATTTGTCGTAGCATTTATATACACATATACTGCTGTATTTGTTTGGTAGATAAATTGTTGTATTTGTTTGACTAACTTATCTAAGATCAATTGAGTATTTGTCAATAGTACTCCTCCCCTAAAGCTATCTATGAAATCCAGCTTGTGTTGTTGACACACAGGCACACACACACACACACACCTACATACACACACACAACCACACACACAACCACATACCCACACACACACAGACACAGACACACACAGACACACACACACACACACACAGCCACAGACACACAAACACACACACACAAATAGCATCCCACACACGCACACACACACAGCCACACAC
>NC_038250.2:40117301-40122874 GCF_000004515.6 Glycine max
CTAATAAAGTGTTAAGTTGAATAAATCATTATAAGATATTAGTCCCATAGAATATAAACATAGATTCTCACTTTCATAAGTAAAAACGAACACACACCCACACCCACATACACACACACACACATAGAAACACACACACACCCATACCCACATACACACACACATAGACATACACAGACAGCCACACACACACACACACACACAGACACCATCATCATTTTCCTATAATTTTCAATAAATTTCCATCTTTCAATTTCTTAACCAGTGCCCTTAAGTGGTATATGTTATACATGTTTTTTTATCAGCAAAGATAAGTATATATATAGATAATTGAGTACCAGAGGTACTGAAATACAATTTTTGTTTCCCAAGCTAGTGGTTCGAGATTAGATTGAATGGAGTCTAAAAAGGAACCACAGCCAGGCCATAGACCATATTAGTGAAAAGCTGCTAATCAAAAGTTCTATTCTGAGCTATTACACTATCCCTTCTCTAAGATTACTAGACCATTGGTTAAAATGACAAAATACAACCTTCTCCAAATGCCTCAACCAAGTCCACAACAAGAAAGCTGCTTTGCCAATCAATTTGTTGCTGTCAAATGTTTCATTGGAGAATACTATCTTACTCCGTTGCTGCCAAATGGTCCAGGTCACTGCCACCCACCAGCATTTCCACCAGCATTTCCACTAGACCATTGGTTAAAATGACAAAATAAAACCTTCTCCAAATGCCTCAGCCAAGTCCACAACAAGAAAGCTGTTTTGCCAATCAATTTGTTGCTGTCAAATGTTTCATTGGAGAATACTATCTTATTTCGTTGCTGCCAAATGGTCCAGGTCACTGCCACCCACCAGCATTTCCACCTAGTAGCCCTTCTCCCCTCATTCAATATATCTCCATGCTGTAGAAAATGTTGTCTTGGATCTTTTGGAAAAGCTGCAGATTTGTTCACCCAGGATAATGATTCCCACCAAATAGGGATGATTCTATTGTAGTGGAAAAACAAATGTCCAGCTTCCTCTTCCTCTTTGCTGCAAAATGGGCAGTGCCTATCCAATATATCTGCTCCCCACCAAAAAGCTTCTAAAGCATTGATTTGATACTGCTTCCCTCATCATGTGGCTGATGATGTTTACAATTTAATGATCCTTGGCTACCCTGCAATGAGACACACATAGATACACAAACACACACACATAGAGACAAACACACGTAGACACAAACACAAACACAATCACATACACACACATAAAGATACACCACACACACACACAGAGTCACACACACACATAAAGAGACAGACAAACACACAAACACACTGAGCCACAGACACACACATAGACCCACACACTGAGTCACAGACACACACATACACAAACACACTCACACACATAGACAGACACGCACACACACATAGACAGACACACACACACACACAACATAAAGAGACAAATAGACACACACACACAGATAAAGAGACAAACACAAACACACACACACACACACACACACACACACACAGAGTCACACACACATAAAGAGACAGACAAACACACAAACACACTGACCCATAGACACACACACAGACACACACACAAAGACACACACACTAAGTCACAGACACACACATACACAAACACACTCACACACATAGACAGACACACACACACACACACACACACACATAAAGAGACAAACACACACACACACACACACACACACACACACACACACAGATAAAGAGAGAAACATAAAACACACACACACACACACAACTGTTGATGTCCTTGTACATCATGAATGTTCTTGTATGTCATGAATGTTGTTATACGTGTTGAATGTAATTTGCTATATAAATAACTATTGTTCATGCTGAGTGAATCGTAGATTCCCGTTTGAGACTGAATGCTATGATTCTTGCAGATAGTTTGCATTAGTCATTGTATTTAGTCTTGAATTATCCGTTTGGACAGTTTGGGGAGACTGGTATTTTTATGTTAGACTCATTCGGTCAGGTTATTATTATTTTGATTAATTTGATGAAATTTCGGTTGAATGCATTTCAAGTTGTTCTCTGAGTGCATACTTGATTATCGTGAAATTCGTTTCACCAATGTCATGTCGTGTACTTGGAGACCAATGCGAAATGCTGCCGAAATTTACTCAAATTGTTCAAAATAATGCTAATCATGACGTTTGAGGCTAACATAAAAGACAGTCTTCCTAAATGGGATAGGGCCCACACCTATAAATAAAAAAGTGAGATTTGC
This sequence comes from Glycine max, assembly GCF_000004515.6. Taxonomy (NCBI): domain Eukaryota; kingdom Viridiplantae; phylum Streptophyta; class Magnoliopsida; order Fabales; family Fabaceae; genus Glycine; species Glycine max. The sequence continues at coordinate 40,119,575 of NC_038250.2, forward strand.
ATGCATGGATTTGCTTAGATGGATCGAAGTTGGATCAATCAAAGTCGCATGAGCCCAGAATATGAGGATGGCGTCGAGCAGTTTTTGCAATTTGCTTTAGAAAAAGGTCGACCGAATGAAGAAGGAAAATATTATTGTCCTTGCATCAACTGTTTGAATGGAAGACGACAACTACTTGACGACATACGGGACCATCTATTGTGTGATGGGAAGAAGAAGAATTACATGACGTGGATATGGCATGGTGAAGTGACTGACATGCAGAGTGGGTCCCAATCTGAACCGTTTGATGTAGAAATAGGAGATCGCTTGGAGGACATGATTCGTGACCTTGGACAAGAGTGTTTTCAAGAAGCACACGCCCCTGTGTATGAAGGATTGTAGAGTGATTCAAAGAAGCCTTTGTATACGGGGTGCAAGAATTCCTTAACCCTATTGTCTGCAGTGTTAAGTCTGGTTAATGTGAAGGCCAGGTATGGGTGGAGTGACAAAAGTTTCACCTCACTGCTTGAGGTAGTGCACAATCTACTTCCAGAGGACAACACGCTGCCTAAAAATTACTATAAGCCGAAGAAGATACTGTGTCCCATGGGTATGGAGTATCAAAATATTCATGCTTGCCCCAATGATTGCATACTCTACAGGCATGAATTCCAAGAAATGTCCAAATGCCCTGTGTGTGGGACTTCACGGTACAAAGTGAAGGATGACGAGGAAAGCAATTATGATGAAAAGTCATAGAAGGGCCCGCCAGCAAAGGTTTTGTGGTATCTGCCTATCATTCCAAGGTTTAAGCGTCTTTTTGCTAACGAGGACGACACAAAAGACCTTACATGGCATGCAAATGGAAGGCTTTTTGATGGACTGGTCCGTCATCCGGCTGATTGCTCAAAGTGGAAGAAGATTGATGGTTTGTATCCGGATTTCGGGAAAGAGCCAAGAAATCTTAGACTTGGTCTAGCCAGTGATGGAATGAATCCATATGGCACCTTAAGCACTCAACACAGTTCATGGCCAATTCTGCTAGTAATTTACAATTTTCCTCCTTGGTTGTGCATGAAGCGAAAATAAATGATGTTGTCTATGATGATATCGGGCCCAAGACAGCCAAGAAATGACATTGATGTTTATCTAAGTCCGTTGGTTGAAGATCTGAGAAAGTTGTGGGACGAGGGGGTTGTAGTGTTTGATGCGTTTCGCAAGGAGACCTTTGAAATGCGTGCAATGCTTTTTTGTACCATTAATGACTTTCCAGCATATAGGAATCTCAGCGGTTACAGTGTTAAGGGTCATCATGCATGCCCCATCTTTGAAGAAAATACATGTTACATACAACTTAAACATGGGAGAAAACTGTGTACAGTAGGCATCGCCGCTTTCTAGCACCCAATCATCCTTACAGACGACTGAAAAAAGCTTTTAATGGAAGTCAAGATCATGATATTGCGCCGATACCGTTGACTGGTGAGCAGGTATATCAGCGGGTTCAACACCTGAATACTGTATTTGGGAAGACCCAAAAGAAGGATAAAAGTCAGAGTTGCATATGGAAGAAGAGGTCTATTTTCTTTGATCTTCTGTACTGGTGTGATCTTGACGTTAGACATTGTATTGATGTTATGCATGTGGAGAAAAATGTTTGTGACAATGTGATTGGGACGCTCCTTAACATTCAAGGCAAGACGAAGGATGGCTTGAATACCCATCAAGATCTAGCTGATATGGGTATACGATCACAATTGCATCCAAGGTCTGATGGGAAGAAAATTTACTTGCCCCCAGCCTGCCATACCTTGTCCAAGAAGGAGAAGATAAGTTTTTGTCAGTGTCTTCGTCGGGTGAAGGTTCCACAAGGATACTCTTCAAATATTAAGAGTCTTGTGCAGTTGAAGAAGCTTAAGCTTGTAGGGTTAAAGTCTCACGATTGTCACGTGCTCATGCAACAATTGTTAGCCGTGGCTATACGAGACATCTTGCCAAACAAAGTCAGGTTAACGATAACTCGCCTGTGCTTTTTCTTCCATGCTATATGTAGCAAAGTCATTGATCCAGTCATGTTTGATGAGTTGGAAAATGAGGCTGTAATTATACTGTGCTAGTTGGAGATGTATTTTCCCCCTGCTTTCTTTGACATCATAATTCACTTGATTGTGCATCTGGTCAGAGAAATCAAATGTTGTGGTCCTGTTTATCTACGATGGATGTACCCGGTTGAGCGATACATGAAGATCTTAAAAGGGTATACAAAGAATCTATATCATCCAGAAGCATCTATTGTTGAGAGGTACATTGTAGAAGAAGCCATTGAATTTTGTTCATAATACTTAGAGCAGGCTAAACCTGTTGGGCTTCCTAAGTCTCGGCATGATGACAGAGTGGGTGGTAAGGGTTCAAGAGGACTGCATGTGATCACTCCAAGTGTAGAAGATTTGTTACAAGGTCACTTGTATGTCTTGAACAATAGTAATGAAGTTTTGCCATACATAGTTAAGCATGAAGCTTTAGTCAAACAGAATAATCCGAAAATGTCAAAGAATTGGGTGTTGAAAAAGCATAACAAGACTTTCTGTGATTGGTTTAAAGATACAATCTTTGCAGATGAGAATGTTTCAGAAACATTAAGAAAGCTAGCAGATGGGCCTAAAAGAAATGTTATAACCTGGCAAGGATACGACATAAACAGGTATTCATTTTACACAAAAGCACAAGATGACAAAAGTACAATGCAGAACAGCGGGGTCACCTTAAGGGCTGAATCTCAACACTTTGCAAGTGTCAATGATGCCAATCCCTGTGTAGCTTCATTCCCTTACTTTGGGTTCATTGATGAAATTTGGGAGCTTAACTATGTGAAATTTACGGTATGTGTTTTCAAATGTAGATGGGTTGACAGCAACACCGGTGTGCGCATCGATGATATAGGATTTACGCTGGTAGACCTAAAGAAACTTGGTTACCACAATGACCCTTTCATCATGGCAGAACAAGCTAGACAAGTATTTTACGTGCAAGGCCCTTGTGATGAAAGGTGGTGCGTGGTTCTGCAGGGTAAAACAGTTGGTGTTAATGTAGAAGATGATGATTCATACATGGACACCTATGTTAGTCCTTTGACCGCTCAAATCGCTTGTAACGTTGTCGAAGAAGAAGAAGCTGACGACGTTCATGCTAATTGAAATGATCATGATGAAGGAGAATTGATTAACATCGTCTAATGAAATTTTCTGCGGAGACAGAGGTCACCAAAAGAAAGTAAGTGACAACTACATTTTTCTCTGATTGAGGCATCCGTTTTTTTGT